>NW_020855635.1:86110-104537 GCF_000972845.2 Larimichthys crocea
GGTCTGCGTAGATTGACACGTGATATTATATATATATATATTATATATATATATATATATATATATATATATATATATATATTTTATTTATATAGTATTTTTTTTCCATCGATTAAAAAAAATTAACTAATTAATCACAAAAAAAATCTGTAATTAATCGCGATTAATTATCAATAAATGAATTGCATTTTTCTGAGACTGAAGCTTATAATGAATATTTATTTATGTAAAATGATCAAATTAATGTGAAAAAACACAGAGACAGTATATTTAAATCCATTCATTTATTGGCTTAAGGTGCACATATGCACAGTGCTAATAGAAAAAAGGAAATAGGAGGGAAGTATACTAATGAGGAGTGTGGTACTGACGATTACCACACTCCTGTAGTGTAGACAGGGTGTTTTGCTTTGAGGTGATATCTATGGCGGAAAGATGGATAAGGACGGACTTTTAGGGGGAACATTTCATTTTAAAAAGTTGCCCGACGGCTCGTTGGACAAAAACAAGGCAATTTGCACAGTTTGCAAAGCCGAATTTAAATTCCACAGAAGTAACACGACTTTAACATATCACCTCAAGCAAAAACACCCTGCTGAAATTACCTCCACGGGACCTCGCCAGTCTACACTACAGGAGTGTGACACCCGCTCAGTTATTTCCTCATTCTGGCTTTTTTCTATTTGCATTGTGCATATGTGACCTTAAGCCAATGAAATGAATTTTGAATTTAATATACTTTCTCTGTTGTTTTTCTACCATCATTTTACATAAATAAAATATTAATTATAAGCTTCAGTCTCAGAAAATGCAATTCATTTATTGATAAATTAATCTATTTTATTTTTTATATATATATATATATATATATATATATATATTATATATATATATGCATAAGCCTTTTCTCATCACTGACATTGCGTTTTTTTCTCGAGGTGCCCGGATCCCGCTCTGGTTCTCGCTCCTCCATCTCATACTCCATCTTCACACAACCACCGTTCCACTTACATGACTGTTCCGTTGATGGCCTTCTAGGAGTGAGGTCAAGTGTGAATGGTGATGGTCAGACACACCTGTAATTACCGCTTAGGCCTGTAGATGCCGCTAAACTCAACTAAACGGATATTTATTCTTTCAAAGCAAAATACAGTTTTAACAATTTTACAAATTTGATAGATGTTATCAGATGTTATCGCGGGCCGCCATAAATATTTTCGCGGGCCACCATTGGTCCACGGGCCGCACTTTGAGAACCAATGTTTTAATGCAAGGCATGCTTCCCCTTGTGCTGCCCAAGATGCTAATGATTGTTTTAAAGAAATACCATAGACTGTACACAATACAGATGTTGTATCCATGACAGGTTTCTGAAGAGCTGTATGTGAAGCTAGTGTGGTGGTTCTGGCCACTGCCATTTTGTCAGTCCTGTCACAGACGTGGATTGTTGGCAGACCTGAGGTGGGCTAAATGATGACACTCACACTCTTAATTACTCAATACAGTTGTCATGTATGGGGAAAATTAGCTATAGAGACTAACGTCCAAACCATCGCATCATCGCAAGTAATACACGGCCATTCTAGTCAATGTATCAAACCCCGACGGCTCCACCGTGGTCCATTTGAGATGTGTCCCAGAAGTGTCTCTATGCTCGGCTATGCGTGAGCAGCACCCGTCAATCTACGCAGACCACCTCAAGCAGGCGGAACCCAGGCACAGAAAAAGCTAAGAGAATCCAGTGGGAAACTAGATGAGATGGGCTTTAGGTGTGCCAAAAGGTGGTTTAAAAAAAAAAAAAAGAAAAAACAACAACAAAAAAAAGACTGTTATTGAACTGCACGACAGCTTGGTGTGATGTTCAAGCAACCAGAAAAAAAGAGTGATTGATTTGATTCCGATTCTCAAGACTGAGAATCGATTATCGTAATCCGATCCAATCCAATCTCGATTCGGGTTAGTGTTACTAAAACCATTTTTTTGGTCGCCTGAAGCCCTCGTTTTCAACAACGGAATACGGGCACATATCTTTGCAAATGTAACCCGCAATCGCCTCAGTTATTTTAAGAGAATGTACAGAAGTGGCTGGTAGTTGTAGAGTTTTCCTTGAGTGTTCTTTTGTCTGTAGTTTTATTATATTTCCGGTGAATTTCCATTTTTCCCACGTTCATGAATGCATCATAGTCATTCCGACAGCCATTGAACGCACCTCGCATGTGTGAGACGCCGTAGTGTAGTTTAAACACGGTGCACGCCTGTTTCAATTCAATGATGCGACTAGTGGGGTTAAAGTTCACCGGGGGAAAATGTATTAAAATTTTGATTTAATTAAGTCGATCTTTGGATGTACGAATCGATCTTAAGGAATTAATATGCAAATCGATTCAGAATCGGAAAATCGATTTTTTTTCAACACAGGCCTACTAGACTCACTATATTATGTTTATATATACATTAAATTATATTATATTCACATTATCTTACATTTAATTATGAATTTAATAATTCCAGTTGAGCGTCACAAGCAAGAAAGAATTAAAATAAGGGAAAATGCTTGTGAAAATGTGGCAAGTTGATTTTATATCTCCTTGCACAATGTGTCAAATGACTTCTGAGGCTTAGTGTAGATCCCTAAAAAAAAGATGTGACTATGACACATACCATCCATTCTGTAACAAGGTCTGACGAGTACAGTCCAGAGCTTATGTTAGTGCATGTTTTTACTGTGTCACTGTAGCTAGTCAAGTTAAAGACCTGCCTTGAGTTTTAATGCTCAGCAGCTATGTCCCTTCACTTAGAGAGACACTCATGCTCTCTTTGAGGTCGGAGAGTCCTTGATTGTGTGCTAAATATAGCATGGTTCTTAAACCAAAACAGCGTTGCATCCACGACTTGACAGAGATGGGTCCGGTCGGTTTTCGGGGGCTTTACATTTGTTATATATGTTCTAATACAAGATTTCAGCATTGAGGTACAATCAGGCTACATTCATGATCTTGTACAGTCATACTAACCAAATAACTTCTTATTGATTATCATTATGAAGTTACAGGGAGTCCCAGTAACCATAGTAACTCACGGTGCCAGAGGGGAAGGAGAGACGCTGAATGGAGCTGTTTATACTCCAGATATACTCCAGACAAAGTCCAGACTATAGTTGTTATCAGTAGTCGAGTTGTAAAATGAAACCAAGGGGGATGGTGAAATTTTTCATTTATGTTACTTATTTTTCAGCAGGGGGGTCTGGGGGTCCTCCCCCAGAAAATTTGTATTTCTTAGATACAATTTCCTGCATTCTAGTCAATTTTAGGGTGACTTGCTAGACATGGCAAATCCTAAATCCCATCTGATTCATAGCTTGCATTCTCAGTGGTCTGCATGGTCTGCACATGACAATACTATTTATCGGAAAGAAACAATAACCACTTAACTATGGACATCATGCCATTCACATCTTTTTTAAACATATTTGTAAAAACATTTTAAATATCTTTATTTGTGAATGTGCTCAAATATTTTTTTAAACACAACTTTGTGTATGTTTTTAACATCTTTGTGTGTTTTTAAACATATTTAAATACATTTAAACACATTTTTGTTAAAAAAACATCTTCACTTAAAAAAACACAATTTAAGGAGGAGGAAAGAAGACTTCGAGTTTTAAGACGACGCGATGTTTGAAACAAGCGGTATTAAAGAATACGAAGCAGCAGGTAGCAGCTATAGAGTGTGGATGATTGACACCTGTCACCTGTCGACCAATCAGAGTCAGGAGAATCTATTAGTACCGCCCACATTCACCTTTGACCCACCAATGACGATCCAGAATGAAGTAAACCCAAAGGTAGTATATCGCAGCAAGAGGTCTCACTTCACTGTAAAAGCCTCTTTGTCTTTATGTAACAACCAGGAGCTTCGTGACTGATTCAAACTAAAGCAGAGACATTAGCAGGAGACACTAGCAGCGTTTCTTCATGCTGGAATAGAACTTTTGACACGAAACAGCAAAGATCAGACATACTCTGTCATTTTGTGGATTTTTTTTGCTACTCTTTGGGGGCTAGCTCTCCGAGTTTTCATCGCACAGTGATGAGACCGATATCTTTGTAAGATATATCTTTATTTTTTCCCCCGCCGCGCCTCCCCTGAAGTCCTCTGGCGCCCCACCAGGGAGGCGCGCCCCACACTTTGAAAACCGCTGTCATAGGAAATAGGCTGATTTTCATAAAGCCCCCCTAAATGTCGAATGGTAATTCTATTTCCAGGGTTAAATATAAGTAATTTTCACATGCATTGATAAAATGCCATAAGGGATGGAAGAAGGGATGACCGTTTTAGAAGAGGGATGATTTTGACCATTTTTCTCCCGGGGGGATGGCATCCCCCCCCATCCCCCCTCAACTCGAGTACTGGTTGTTATTTCACACATGTAGCACACCATGACTGACATGATTCTCTGTATCAGAAGAATTCTCATATGTTGACAAAACTTTACAGAGTCACAGCACGAAGAGTCCATGCCAGCTAAGCAGCTAAACTTTAATGCTGATGCTCCGTGTTAAGGTCCCGTCCTGTGTGGGTCATTATAGTGCCATTGGTCACGTAAACTGTAGGCTGTAGAGTGTAACAATCTGTCAAAAAAATTCAGTTGATGGCCCACACTTTTTTTTTTCTTCTTGGATCTAAATTAGGGATGCACCGAAATGAAAATTCTTGGCCGAAACCAAAAACCAAAAATGAGGAAACCAAGACCAAAAACCGAAACACCGAAAGAAATGACTATGTCAATTATTAGAACCATTGCATTCATAGCTATGACTGTGTACTAACTTCATAAAAGTCAAGGCATTGCAATTCAAAGAATAAATCAATTAGTATGTAGTGAAAGTATGGAAATATTTATTTAGCACTGACATTACAATAATGCACAATATAAATTAAAATTCAAAACAAAATGTTTAACTTGACCTATAACTGACTGGTCTTCTGAAAGATTCTAAAATTAAATATGTTCTCTCATAAAAACAAAAAGTGTATTTAAGTCAAGTGCCTTTTTAAATATAGAAATACAGAATAGAATAGCCTACCTATTATTTTGTGCACTCTCTTGCAGGATCTCATTGAACATATCAGACAATGAAGGTGCATGCACCACATCTGGTGCAGAAAGACGCATCCTTTTTTCTGCGTTCCACTCTCCTCCTGTACAGCGCAGTCTCTGAGTGGGTTGTCCGCATCCATCATGGCCTGGATCATTTCTCGTGCGCGCTGCTTTATTCCCACATTCAAGTAATAATCCTTATAACTTGGATCAAGTACAGTCGCGATGAAGTGCAGAGGATCCAAATAGATCTCAGTGAAACGTGTGTTCACAGACTCAAAGAGTGTACTTTTCATTGTTTTCACCCCGTGCTCCATCTCAACCTCTTTGCTTAGAAGACGCTTTAGTGCCGCAATTAACGGAATAACGTCTGCTACAGATGCATCGGAGGAGCTGATCTCTTTAGTTAGCTGTTCAAAGGGGGCAAGAAGAGAGTGAATGTTCTTTATTAAGACCCACTGGTATGAAGTGAATGTCACAGGGAGCTCGTGATCTGCGCTGTATGCAGCCAAGACTCGCTTTTGCGCAAAGAGGCAAAGTACTGTTCCAGCATGTACTCACATCTTGTTGAAACCATTTTATTGGTGTTCCAAACTGATCTTGCATAGACTGTAAGCGGAAATAGGCCAGCTGAGAATGTTTAAAGTGGCCAACACTTCTTCTGCCTATAGCCAATACGTCTTTTACGCAGCGCTGAGACAACACTCCCTCGTTCACTGGCAGATGTAGTGTGTAGGCCATGCACTTTATTCCTTTCAGCTGTGTATGACTGATTGACTATATAGGGATCTTAGGTGGCAGCAATCACTTCAGGGTGTCGGGTCAGGACAATGTTGGCATGTTCAGTGGATGGCATTAATAAGAGGCAGACTCCGTCAATAAAGTTCAAGCTGTTTATCTGCATTTGGGTGTGAACAGGTGTGTGTGTGTGTGTGTGGTTGCTGCAATACAAGCATAACAATACAGACTGATTAGAAAATAAAGTATAACTTAAGCATGAAATATACTGAGCTAGATATCTCTAACCAGATAACATATGAAATACAGCTCAAGATTAATTATGAATTTAAAGTGAGCATTAATCAATGAAACCAGAATGAACATTAATCCACAGGCTTAGATGCAACATAAGAGTGACATACACCGCTGCTGCTCAATTAGCTTACAGTATGCAATGTATAATCAACAGAAATTAGCAGCACAGCAACACAAGACTCTTAGGTTATTGCTCGTTAGCGATTAGCTACAAGTCACTTGTTAATTGTTCGTCACATTATACAAAAGTCACCAAAATAGACTCATGGATCAACACAAACATCAACAAAGTGTAACACAAAAGTAAACATCATAACTCACGGCTCAATGGACGCACACACTGCATATCGTTCACCTGACGTTTGCTCTGGGCTGAGCGGTACGTATGTGGTGCATTCAAGGACCTCAGCAGTGTGGGAATTCACATGTGCAGCAATATAAACAATGAAAGAACCATGCACAAAGGAATGATCTTTTGTACAAGCTCGCTTTCTTCTATCGCTTTTGCCATATTTCTTGCATTGTCACTGACTATGGCATGCACTTTAGATCGGTCGATATGCCAGGTATAGAACATCTTGGCGAATGCATCAGAAATGGCTGCTGCTGTGTGTGACCCTCTAAACTCTTGTGAATGGAGCAGAATCTTTTGCAGCTTGAAATCTGCATCGATCCATTGTGCGGTTAAACTGAGCATACTGGTGAGGCTGACGTCTGAGGTCCATATGTCGATCGTGAAACTGATAGCTGCAATTGTTTGCTGTGGAGTTCACAAGTCCTGTGTTGTGTGCAGTTGTCTATCGCCCTCCGAAATATAATAAGGGCTTTATTTATGAGTTCACTGAATTTCTGGCTGACATTCTCCCAAAATATGACAAGATCCTGATATGTGGGGATTTTAATGTTCACGTTTGTTGCCCATCTGACCAATTCTCCACTGACTTCAAAAGCCTGTTGGCAACTTTTAACTTGATGCAATCCATCGATAAACCAACACACCATCTTGGGCACACATTGGACCTTGTTATTTCCTTTGGGCTCTCAGTTTCCATTAAAGAGATTTCTGAGACTGCAATCTCACATCAGATGATGTGAGATTGCAGTCTCAGAAATCTCTTTAACACTAACACTTCGAACACAATGGGGATCTCCCCATTGTGTTCGAAGTGTTAGCCCCCCAACCAGCCAGTAAACCTCATGCTCCATCCTGTCAGCGGTGTATCATCACCCCCTCCACGGCCAAACAATTCACTGCTGCTTTCAATGACTCACAGTTTTTTCCCTTGAAAGGCTTGGATGCCCCGCTCTGTCCTGATCAGTTTCTCTCCTCCTTCCACTCTACCTGTGCTGGGATTCTCGACTCTATTGCTCCTTTTAGACGAAAATCTGCCAAGCCAAGAACAGACCCCTGGTTGAACGACACCACCCGCGCTATAAGGCGTTGCAGGCAGGCAGGCAGAACGCAGATTGAAGAAGGACAAACTGCATGTGTCTCTGGAAATATTAAGGGACTGTCTCTCTGATTATCAGAGAGCTGTACGTGATGTGAAATGCCAGTATCTCTCTAATATTATTTCTAGCAGCAGTCATTGTCCCAAGGTGTTATTCGCTACAATTAACACCGTTGTTAACCTATGCACTTCTGCTGTGACTGATATATCAATAGCCACTTGCGAGAATTTTCTTCATTATTTTGTTGACAAAGTGGATTCTGTAAGAAAAGACACTAATGTGAGTGTCATTACTAGTACTAATAAGGATCTGCCTGTTGCTCCAGCTCATCCTGCTGTGTTTGATCAGTTTGAGCTGGTTTCCCTCTCTTCTCTCCATGTAGTAGTGAAATCTCTGAAACCTACAACTTGCCTATTGGATATTGTCCCTGCCAAATTGTTGAAAATGGTTTTTAATGCTTTGGGGCCCAGTCTCCTGGTTCTTATTAACTCCTGCCTTAGATTAGGAACTGTCCCAGCTGCCTTTAAACATGCTGTGGTCAAGCCTTCTTAAAAAGCCTAATCTCGACCCCTTAGTGTCAAATTTTAGACCTGTCTCCAATCTGCCCTTTCTTTCGAAGGTTTTAGAAAAAGTTGTTTTATACAGTTACAGTCCTTTCTTGAGGATAACTCTGTTGAGAAGTTCCAATCTGGGTTTAGATCTTGTCACAGCACCGAGTCTGCACTGTTAAAGGTGCACAATGACATCGTTCTGTCCGTGGATGCCAAGTGCCCTGTAGTCCTAGTGCTTCTTGACCTCACAGCAGCCTTTGACACGATGGACCACGCTAAATAATTATGTTGGCATCCACGGCACTGCATTGAAGTGGTTTATGTCATACTCATCCAGTAGAACCTTCTCTGTTATGATTGGTGACCTGTCCTCTTCCATTGCCCCTCTCTCCTGTGGAGTTCCACAAGGATCTATTCTTGGCCTTATGCTCTTCTCATTGTACATGTTACCACTTGGGTCAATTGTAGCCAGGTACAACCTTTCTTTTGACTGTTATGCTGACGATTTACAAATTTACAAATTGATTGTATTACTGATATTAAGCAGTGGTTGGCCCAAAGTTTTCTTCATTTAAACGACGACAAAACTAAATGTATTGTGTTTGGGGATACTGTGACGGCTGGCTTTGGCACCCTGTCTACTAAGCTGAGTTCAACCGTCAGAAACCTGGGAGTGACCTTTGACAGTCATCACAGGTTTGACAAACAAATTAACAATGTTGTCAGGACGAATTTCTTCCAGTTGTGCCTCCTGGCCAAAGTTAATGTTTTTAAGCCGTCATGACCCTGAGAAAGCCATCCATGCCTTAATAAGCTCAGGGTTAGACTACTGCAATGCACTTTATGTTGGCGTCTCCCAGTCTTCCCTCAGTCGACTTCAACTTGTGCAAAACGCTGCTGCCCGTCTTTTAACCAACACCAACCGACGTGCGCATATCACTTCTGTTCTTAACTCCCTTCATTGGCTTCCTGTTCTTTTTAGAATTGATTTTAAACTTTTAATGTTTGTTTTTAAAGCTCTTAACGGCCTCGCCCCTTCGTATTTATCTGAGCTTTTAACTGTCCGCAATCCTGGTAGAGCTCTGAGGTCTAACAATCAACTTTTGCTGGAAGTGCCCAGGTCGAAATACAAACACTGGGGTGACCGAGCCTTTTCGTCGCCGCCCCCAGGCTCTGGAATAAGCTCCCCGTCGAGATGCGTCCTGTTTCCGACCTGTGCCTCTTTAAATCCAGGCTAAAAACCACCTTTTCAGGATGGCTTTTAATACCCAGTAGTATGATGACACTTTTATCTATCTCGATTTTGTTGTATTTTGTTTTTACTGTTCCTTTATTGTTTTTAATTTATTTGTTTTACTTATTGTTCTCGTTATTTATTACCTGCTGTAAAGCACTTTGGTAAACCGAAAGGACTGTTGTAAAGGGCTGTATAAATAAAGTACATTTACATATAGCTGTAATATCTGATGCTATAAGCTTGTGGACATGAGTTCCGACAACATTAAACAGCTCCGGTAAACACACATCTGAGAAATGCCGTCTGCTTGGCATGGCATAACGGGGTTCAATGTGATCTATCAACCTATGAAATTCCACATCTTCTATGACGGAAAACAGCTGATCATTTAAGGCAATGAATTCCATGATTTTTTGAATAATGCCCTTTGCCTTGGCACCATCACTGGAAAACGTTGAGAAACTCTTTGCAGATACACCCCCCCCCTTGAAATTTCAGCATTGCATGCTTTGCAAATCGCTATCCGTGGGTCTTTCTCCAAAATATTGAAATACATCCACACCGCAGATATGTTGACTCTTACCCAAATATCCGTGTGCTAGCGGCACTTCCTGCTTGCGTCATCACAATTCTGTTTCAGCCACGTTGTTTTGGTGATGTAGGTCTTTCGACCGAAAATGTTCAGTGGCCGAATTTTCGGTCCATCCCTAATCAAAATTGATCTCATAAGTGCTCTCTGTGAACTCTGAATGACGGTGTGGCATATCCTATGCCACCGCAGGTTCCTCAACAGAGACGCTTGGAGAAGTATAGCCATTTTAGGTCTTTTATTAGACACCACAATTCACACACACTTCTGAGCCATTCGCAGGCTGACACAACAGTCTCGATCATGTGCTGCCGGCTACTGGTGTGTTCGTCTCGCTACTCTCTTGTCTCTCTCCCAGGTCCAGCACGCTACTGTGTTAAAAGGAGAGAGTGATTAGCTCAACCTACTCTCACCTGGTGCTGCTCTCCTGAGCCCTCTCCACACCCCTCTCACAGACGGAAAACTTAAAACCATGTAATCTAATATAATATATTATAATTAGGGCTGTCAATCGATTAAAAAAAATTAACTAATTAATCGCAAAAAATTCTGTAATTAATCGCGATTAATCGCGATTAATCTATGAATAAATGTATCAATAAATTAAATGCATTTTTCTGAGACTGAAGCTTATAATGAATATTTCTTTATGTAAAAATCATCAAATTAATGTAGAATAAACACAGAAAGTATATTTAAATTCATTCATTTTATTGGCTTAAAGTGCACGTGCACAAATACAAAAAAAGCCAGAATGAGGAAACACTGTTTTTCAGAACATTGAACACTGAACATTTTTCAATCCATAACAATTATTTACTTCTTCAGATGCAGCCAGTTATTGAGGCAGACCAGTTTGTTTACGTTATCAGGGGTCAAAGAAGCTCGCTTCTTTTGAATGATGTGGCCTGAGAGTGAAAACAACCTCTCACAAGGCACTGTGGTTGCAGGGGTTGACAGGTACTTGCGTGCAATGGATGCCAGCCTGGCATGTGCTCCCTCTCTCTTTGACCACCATTGTAGTGGACATCCCTCTATGTCCATTTTTGGCTCTACTTTGTAGCGATCCAGACAACGCTCTATGGACTCCTCCTCATCATCTGTATCTGAATCAGAAGAACCCAGCAAGATGGACGTCCTCCTCTTCTTTGGTGATGGCTCCTCTGTTGTCTCAGCAGGTGGTTGTTGTGCACATGTCTCTCTCATCAGATCACGTACTGAAGCCCACACTTCACTCCTTTCATCTTTTGGAAGGCACTTAAGGTCTTTAAACCTAGGGTCAAGGGCAGTAGAGATCTTCAGCCATCTAAGGTTGGTGCTATCCTTCCGTTGAGCTAGGTCTGTGGTAAAGGCATTCTTGAACCTCAGAACATAAACTGGATCATCGTCTGAGGGCTCCATAACTCTGAACAAGTGGCGTAAGGCTGGCAAGACCACTGAACAGGAGACATACTGCTCTCCCCCCAGCAGTTCAGTCACATATCTGCAATGGAAAGCACAAGGTGTTAAACATTTCAGTAAATCTTTATTAACAACACAGAGAACCAGTGCATGTACACAGACACAGGTGAACGAGAGAGGGAGGGAGAGAGAGAGAGAACACACACACGAGAGAGGGAGGGGGAGAGAGAGAGAATACACACACACACACGGGAGAGGGAGGGAGAGAGAGGGAGGAGAAACAAGAAATAAATAACTTACCTGCAAGGATCAAGTAGTTCCTGCAGCTTTTGCAGTTTGTCAAGCTCCTGGTCAGTCAACATGGCAATCTTGCTCTTTTGCTGCGCCAGGGTGTGGTCATGGAGATTTTGTTCTCTGGATCCTCTTTACCATCTCCAGCGTAGAATTCCCTCTTGTTGCAACGTCCTGAGCAAGTGATTCTTGCTTAAGTCCGTGTGCAATTTGCTGTTCGTTTAATTCCTGAGCGTTAGATGGACTATGCTTAAAGTGCCCAACAATCTTGCGACATTTGGCCAGAACACTTTCAAATCCACTGTCTTTAAGTGAGACTGTGACCGTTCTTTGCAGGCAGTGGGCCATGCAAGGCAGGTGTTCAAATGGAAGTAGCCTCGCGGCAGCAACCATGTTACGAGCGCTGTCAGTGCCGAGTGTGGTCAACTTTTCCTTGATTTTCCATTCGTTTGCAACATCCAGAAAATGGTTAGCACATGCCTCAGCATAATGTCGTTCCTCGGTTTTACTCACAGTGAGTGCAAACGCCTGCAGAGTCCAGTTGTGATCAACGAAATGCGCTGTGACGCCCCATAATTTTCATTGCTGGACCGACGTCCAGTGGTCACCCGTGAGAGCGATGTGCTCTGCTTGCTCAATCATGTTTGCCCGCTGTGCCCTCTCATCCTCATACAATGTGTTTATTCTTGACACGATGGTTCCTCTCGAGGGTAAATTATAAGAGGTATCTCCCGATGCAACACGAATTACTTCTCTCAGTCCATCATCCTCTACTGTGCTAACTGGGCGGCAGTTTTTAACTATCCAGGTAACCAAGGAATTGGTTAACTTTTCACTCACAGGTTTTGTTATTCGCCCACGAGTGCCACACTCCTGTAGCGTAGACTGGCGAGGTCCCATGGAGGTAATTTCAGCCGGGTGTTTTGCTTTAAAGTGATATGTTAAAGTAGTGTTGCTTCTATGGAATTTAAATTCGGCTTTGCAAACTGTGCAAATTGCCTTGTTTTTATCTACGAGCCGTCGGGCAACTTTTTTAAATGAAATTTTACCCCCTAAAGTTAATGCCTCTTATACACCCATTCACACACACACTAATATATCTGGGAAACAAAGCTACACTTTGCCACATCCAAAATGGCGGCCGCCACCGGAAGTAAACAAAACCGCGTTAATTGCGTTAATTTTTTTTAACGCGTTAATTTTTTAAAATTAATCGACAAAATTAACGCGTTAATTTTGACAGCACTAATTATAATATATTAGAGTAATATAATATACTGGAATATTATATTACTATTAGCTAACAGTGTAAGTGTCTACCATGTTATCACAGAGTTAGTAGATATTGATGAAGACTTCATTGATTTCTGCTATTTAATATCTAAAGCGAAAAGGCGTCTCTCCATCCCCTCTGGCACCATGAGGTTTTGGGGATGCTCTAAAACTTTGTAATGATTCTCAATAATATGCAAATATAGTCTGATTGTACCTCAATGCTAAAATCTTGTATTCTAACATCTCAAGCCTCAGTATGGTAGGAAGGTAGGAATGGCAGAAAGGAGCTAGCAAGAAGCTTAGAGTAAAACAAAAGAAAAGTACCAGTTTCATTTAAAACGTTAAAAAGAACTGGCAATACACAGCTGTTCAAAAGCATCCTGCTGTAAAATAAAGTATTTAAAGTTTATGGCTGCATTAAAGAACTTTCAGTGTGCCCTGAAGGCAAGACTACTAGGACGGTTAAGTTTTATTTACATCAAAGCCGGACTTTAAGTAAATCGGAGGCTAAGAAAGAGGCTTTGTTTATTGCCTGTGGATGGAGCCTGGTACTGCCATGTAGCACTGGGCAGCCGCCAGCTACAATGAAGCAGAAAAGAAGGAGAGGCAGGATTCACAAAATAGATTGAGACAGAATGTACAACAATGTCACATTTTCCAAAGCATGAACTCTTTATCACATATAAAGAGGTAATATAGAGTGTTTATAGATGTATGTGTGTGTGTGTGTGTGTGTGTGTGTGTGTGTGTATGTATATATATATATATATATATATATATATATATATATATCTGTCGCTGTTATGTATTTGTCTGTTGTATGTATGTCTGTTGTATTCTGTCTGTGTCTTATATCTCTGTTATTCGTCTCTCTCTCTCTCTATCCTCTCTATCTCTATATCTCTCCTATCTATATGTCTATGTAATCTGTGTAGCGCTTATGTTCTTTTTGTATATATTATACTATATCTCTATCTCCTATTCTCTATAGCTCTGCATCGCAACTTTTCTGGCTGTGTCTCTCTCTCTCTGTGGTTGTGTTCTCGCATCTTGTCGGTCTGTCTGTCTGTTGGTCTGTCATGTCGTATGTCTGTCTGTAACATGTGTTGTGTGGTTAATGTGTGTGTGTGTGGTGTGTTGTTGTCTCTCTCGTGTGTGTGTGCTAGTCTTATATCTCTCTAGATCTATATACTCACCCCCTACCCCCCCCCCGCCCCCCCCCACACCACCCCCCCCACACACACACACACACACACAGAAAGACAAGACAGGAGGATAACAGAAAACGTGGTAGTTTCAGACATGACAATATATATGTATATGTGTTGTCTCTGTACATTTTTCCATTCATCCTTCCTTCAATTATATGAAGTTTGCCAGTTCCATATGCAGAAAAACAGCCCCACACCATGATGTTCCCACCTCCAAACTTCACTGTTGGTATGGTGTTTTTGGGGTGATGTGTAATGAATATTGTCCTCCAAACATGGTGTGTAATATGGCATCCAAAGAGTTAAATTTTGCTCTCATCTGACCAGACTATGTTCACCCAGTGTTTCACAGGCTTGTTGTGCAGCAAACTTTAAATGTCTTCTCTCTCTGCAGGTGTTGATGACTGATACAGCTATGCACGTTGTCCAGTGGATTTTAACTTAAATCTTGTCCTGGTGACAAGATCTTGGACATTTAATTTCTTTCACCCCCTTGCTCTTACAGTCTCTTTACACTCTATAATATAGTCAACCATGCTGGATGCAGGTGAATAACAAGTAACATGGGGGAAGACTCCGGTTTTTCTAAACTCCCATCAATAAACTGCCATGTTTGTGTTAGAATGAGAAACTGAGTGGGGAAAACATAGAAAGCAACTGAGACTGAAGGGGTTAAAGTTTTTTGTGTTGGTGACAAATAAGAAGAGCCATCCTATCAGTAGGTTGGCAGCACCTGAGGTGGCCAGGCCCTGAGGATGACTAGTCTGTTCAGGCGCAATAGCAGCAATGGAGGCTCCAGAAACAGTGGGAGCAGTGTTGGTGCCAGTGGGCAACTCAACAACAGCAGGCCCAACCAGCAGGTCCGGCGCTTGGAGTTCAACCAAGCCATGGAGGACTTCAAGACCATGTTCCCCTCTATGGACTACGAGGTTATTGAGTGTGTGCTGCGCTCAAACAACGGAGCTGTGGATGCCACTATTGACCAGCTGCTCCAGATGAGCATTGATGGACAGGGATCAGATGACAGCTCAGATTCTGATGACAGCATCCCACCAGAGGTGAGTGGAAAGGGTCTATAGGCACCCCTGTTGCATCGAATACAAGCCCAGCCTGAATGGCTGTAGTACTGGCAGCCAGTATTGACAATATACCCAAACAGTGATTACCAGTAGGGTCAGTGACATATAAAATTTTAAAGATAATGGGGAAAAATACAGCCTTTCAAGCAAAGAAAACAACTAAGGAGATTTCTGAAACTACTAAAATTCAGTTAAGAACTGAAAAAACTCTTGTATGATCCTGATCAGAGATCACTTAAACGTTGAAATCATGTTAGAAATCAACAGTACAACTCACCGCTATATTTAATAGAGAAAATAAGAACATTTACACACACACAATGTGAAGGGAACTCATGTGATTGCCATAAGAGAACCACTGATCAGTGAGGATAATCAGAAAAGGGCTTTAATTTGCTAAGGAGCGTAAAGATAGACTGGCATAAAGACTCTGGAGCAATGAGAAGAAGCTCGTTGTCTGATTAATCTAGATTTACCATGTTCCAGAGTGATGGGCGCATCAGGGTAAGGAGAGAGGCAGATGAAGTGATGCACCCATCAGGCCTAGTACCTACTGTACAAGCCTGTGGGGGCAGTGTCATTGCTGCTATGTCCCTAAAGAATGAGGTCCGCTGACTCTCTGAATATACTGACTCTTTATATCAATCCAAAAGCCATACAATTACATGCCCCAACCATCCTGGGTATTAAATTACCCTTTTTAGGATGCAGTATTCTCATGACTTTTACAATAGCTTTAGCAAATTGCACAATTTTGCATTTAACACATACACATGTACACAAGAAGCTGCTTTATTCAGCAAGCTCATGAAAAACTTTAAGTACAGGCTTGAAATGCAAATTACCGATTAATTCATTAATCGTTAGTTGATTGACCTTATCGGACGATTAATGGTTAACTGATAAGCGGCTTTTTTCCTAAGAACATATATTTCTCACAGTGTCTTTTAACATAAAGCAAAATATTGCTTATATACCGAATAAAAAAAATGCATGTTATATTCCTCAACTAATGTTTTATTGTACCACTGGGGATATGGTACAGATTTGGCATTCAACCAAAATAAATTCTGCATAGAAAATTGAAATACATCAAAAAAATAATTGTGCACTGGCTCACCTGTTGCATGTGAAACATTAAACAACAGCCTACACAGTATTAAGCCTATATATAATTATCTGGTAAAGTACTTACATGAAAAACTTGAAACATTAGCAGCACCAGAGAGATATACTTCACACCTTTCACAAGAGAACAAACTTATTCGCTTCCCCAGCCATCCGTCACCAGCTTCAGTTCTCCCATCTTTGAGTATGTCTGGCCATCAGCTCGTCGTACATGCTGCCGATGGAATCCTGGATGTTCCTCGCGGATCTGAGCCTTGTGTAATAGGTCTGTGCCACGGCTTGACTCTGCGTCTTCCTCTCGGATGTTGCGTGCGGTCAGGAGACGTGGATGGAAGGAATGAAGTGAGGGGTGAAAAGCATCTTCATTATCCCGTGAAAGTTGATCTGGTAGTATTCATCTTCCACATTTTCCACACACGGGTGCTGTCTCTGGCTTGGTGGTTGATCTGACACCCGTAGCACTGCTCGCGTCCAAACTTTTGGAAGGGTGTGTTGAGCAGATGAATGACGGCTGCCTTTAAACGCCGCTGAAGAAGCCAAGACGCCACCCCGTCCATCTCGTCCAGCCCTGTCTTCGCTCTTTACAGGAGTGGGTGTACCGGTGAAGGCGGAGGTGTTCAATAAGTCGGGGGAGGAGCATGAGGGAGCGTTGGACTCCCCGTCGATTGTCCGTGCGTCCGTTTTCTGTATCGGAACAGCCGCCGGATGAGAGGATCGGGGGTGCGGAGGCCGTACGTTCTCTCTGCTTCGGCGGAGTCCATGGAGGCCGGGAGAAGAGAAACTGAAGGCCCGGGTGAAGCCTCAGGCATCGGAGACAAGGGGGGTCCACATGGTGGTGAGCCGTCTCTGGTTGTAGCGTCGGTTAAAATCTTCATGTCTTTCAGTCGGGTTGAGCCAGTCAGCGGTTGTGCTGGTCGTCCGGCTGTTTGTGTCTCTGCTTTATGCATTGGGTAAGGGGGTGTGGTTTCAGAAGGACAGGGTTTTTTTCACCGCCAGGATGTCATTCCATTTACGGCAGTCTGTAAACAGAGTCGTAATTTTTTCAATTTCTTCCATCTTCTCCTTCCACGCAGCTCCCGGCAGATCTAACAGCGTCTTGATATGCAGCCGTCTGAATTAAAACTCTCCAAGACAAAGTGCTCCGTGCTCCTCTCTCTCCGGATGTCTGGAGAGTGGCTCGTAAGACCAGCGGACCGGAGGGACAGGTTCTCGATTGCCAGACCACGTTGAAAGTAGCCTTTGTCTCAGCCTCCAATCTGGGTTGTTTACGGTTACAGTGCCTTCCTGATCCTGGGGATGTCGGTGTGGCTGATTAGGGCAGAGTGATTTGGAATCACCAGTCTCAGCACTGCCCAGTCATTGGACTCAGCACTCCCTACAGCAGACAGAGGCCCCACTGTTTCCCCTCATTCCTCTGATACAGCCAAGCTCACTCGTTTCCTACTTGAACACACAGCCCCAATAGCTTGCACGCCGTACGGCTCCAGAGACCATTCCCCATGCAGAAATCGCATGGGGGGCGCTTGCAGTCGACACAGATAGACTACGCTCTTCTTTGGAGCATCAGCTGCTTTCATATCCTGATTCTTGAAAGATTGTAACAGGCGTCTCACATATCAGAGCTGCGATGACTCTCTTCTGCGTAAATTCTGCATTTTCGTTCGTTGTTCGAGTCAGAAACACATCATTGTCTCTGTCGGGAGGTAGCTTTCAGGGCATGATGAGTCTTTTTTCACCAAGAGGTTTGAGGTCATCCAGACGCACACCCGTTTTAAAGGAATCGGTCAAAGGGTTTCCACACCTCCTCCCATGTGGTGTTACAAATTTAATTTTGTTTTTTATCTCTGGCGTTTTTTACATTCCATGCCAGCCAGAACTTTAATTCTAACAAACTCATATAATGTCATACAATGTCTGTGTTGTGTGTGTGTGTGTGCGTGGTGTGTGTGTGTCAGCCACAGCCAATAGCAGTACAGGGGTGCGCGGGACCCCCCTTCCGCCTCCCGGTGTCACAAGGTTCAAAGTCCGTAAAATACTGTGCAAAGCTGGGCCGGTTCAACAAGTTTACGAAACCAAC
>NW_020855636.1:0-1062 GCF_000972845.2 Larimichthys crocea
TAGTTTTCTTACCAATACTCCTTTCGTAGATTTTCTTGACTGGCTCAAGCCACTCTGAGTGTTCAACAACACAGTAGCGCTTGATCCCCTGGTTCCATTCATTATATGTGATGTCAAGTGCAAGATTTATTACTTTTTTTCCATTATCGGTGGACTTTGAGTACTCAATCAAGGTGTGTCCATTCTCGTCCTGCCACAAAACACTCGTAACAGATGGTTTGTTTTCTTGGACTTGACAATGTATCTTTCCGTTTCCGCTAATAAACATGTCCTGATTTGTAGGGCCGATGATAGTTATGTCCACATCTCCTCCAGAACATGATATTGCTGCATAAATACATAATGAACAATTATTGCACAGAAATGACTGCAAAACCATGGGAGTTAAATTATAACTTACAAATATGTTTTTTTGTAAATTTTTTACTCACTTGGACAACCGTAGGTCACAGATTCATTCACGTATGTTTTAATGCCGCCTTCACCTTTCCCCTCAAACAGACATGTAAACCGAGTGTCCTTATTCAAGCCATCGGACGGTACACTGAGAAAACTTGCTGCACTGTATACAGTATATCCGTTCTCCTCTCTTCCCTGAACAGGTGTTGTGACCTCGTATATTTTGTTGGTGATGTCCGCATTATCTTTCAGCCATGTCAGTTTGTGATCTTTTGGTGAAAAATCTTTAGCAAAGCAGGAGAAGGAAGCCTCGCTTTTGTCATCAGAGGGGGAGGAGGCCGACACACTAATATTTGGCATTTGATAATGCGGCTCTGAAAAATAAACACACACACACAAAAATATGTATGCAGAAGCAGCGAATAATTTACAGTATATATGCAGAAGCAGAGGTGAACAATGTATATATATGTATATACTTTATCTATACTTTTATATAACTATAAATCTTTTTTACATTTCCGTATATGATAACTTATAAGTAAAAGGAAAACAAAAACTGACATAACTGAACAGCAGAGCTTTAATCCTTGCTTCTGCATATACATTGGCTGCCCAGGCAAGCAAACGCAGATCTAGTGTTACATGAATGTTAATGATCAA
>NW_020855637.1:0-758 GCF_000972845.2 Larimichthys crocea
ACTGCAAAACATTGACTTTGCTATCCTTAAGCCACTTTGTAGCCAGTTTAGCAGTATGCTTTGGGTCATTGTCCATTTGAAAGAGCCATTTGCGCCCAAGCTTTAACTCCCTGGCTGATGTCTTGAGATGTTGCTTCAGTATTTCCACATACTGTTTTTTCCTCATGATGTCATCTATTTTGTGAAGTGCACCAGTCCCTCCTGCAGAAAAACAACCCCACAACATGATGCTGCCACCCCCGTATTTCACAGTTGGGATGGTGTTCTTAGGCTTGCAAGCTTCCCCCTTTTTCCTCCAAACGTAACGATGGTCATTATGGCCAAACAGTTTGATTTTAGTTTCGTCAGACCACAGGACATGTCTCCAAAAATTAAGGTCTTTGTACCTGTGTGCATTTGCAAACTGTAATCTGTCTTTTTTATGTTTCTTTGGGAGTAATGGCTTCTTCCTGGCAGAGTGGCCTTTCAGCCCATGTTGGTACAGTACTCGTTTCACTGTGGATAATGACACACTCTTGCCAGCTTCAGCCAACATCTTCACAAGGTCTTTTGCTTTTGTTCTTGGGTTGATATGCACATTTCGGACCAAAGCACGTTCATCTTTAGGACACAGAACCCGTCTCCTTCCTGAGCGGTATGATGGCTGGACATTCCCATGGTGTTTATACTTGCGTATAATTGTTTGAATTAAATTGCACCCAAGGATGAACCAGACTTGTGCAAGTCCACAATGCTCTTCCTGATATCTTGGCTGATTT
>NW_020855638.1:0-523 GCF_000972845.2 Larimichthys crocea
TCCTCTTCTTGGTTTCCTCTTGTTTCGCTTAGCCTCTGCCATTAGCGATGTCCATAGAAGCTGCTGAGCCTGGTTGCATTGCCAGCTCTTCCAGCTCCGGTTCTGGCATGACACTGGTGTATTAAAGGCTCCTGCTCTGAGCTCCCAGTCCAGAGAGTAACAGCTTAGTAGCATTAGCTAACAGCAGCTACAGTTTGCAGCAGTTTACATTACCATGCAGCGGCTCCTTGATCAGTCACTCCTTTCTCTTCTTAGCTTCCTCCGTCAGCGTCCTCTTCACTCTCTTCTCCTCTGCCATTACGTCCATAGAGGCTGCTGAGCCTTTGCTAACGGACAGTGTGCGACACGAGCTAACGTTAGCTTCAAAATAGAAAGTCAAAGCTAACCACCTGAAACATGTTGTCATATTGTGGTTTTGGCTGGCTAACGGTAACTAGCTTGTTAACATGCCCAGCTCCTGTTCTGGCATGACACCAGCTCTTGTAAACCTCCTCTTCTTCCTATTCTTCTTCTTCTTCTTCTT
>NW_020855639.1:0-5009 GCF_000972845.2 Larimichthys crocea
TCTTTCCCCTATTTTCGAGCAGCAACCTTATATTTTTATGTATGCTGTGCCTATGTTGACTCTGCTGTTTTACTTAATGCACAATCCTCCCCTCGTCATGTTACGTTTGTTATGTTTATGTTATGTTGTATGTTTTTGTGCCCAATTGGCACATATGTATATGTTATTAAGAAAAAACGAATAAAAAGTAAATAAAAAAAAGAGAAAAGAAAAGTAATCTTGTCCACTTTACTCAAAGCAAGGAAGCATTGCTTCAGGAGTGGCATCTATTTATAGTGACAACACATGTGCGTCTGAGCAGAGAGCTGCACAGCTAACTTCATGCTGTGGTCTCAACTTCAACACTTCACCAAATGAGAAAATCTGTGGTAAGTGACATTTATTGTTGCACACAGATATTACGGAAAATTACTCAAGTGACGAGGTATAAGGGGTATAATAAATCACACTGTGTCATAAAAACAACGTGTGCAATAACTTCATCCACACTGCTAAGCTGCTGTCTTTGTGTGTATGGATTCAGTATAAAAGCTTGACAGGTGTTTTTCATTTCTCATAACTTCTATACTGTTTGCTGCAGATTTTTGCTGTGTAGGTCATTTCTTTACTGCTCCTCACATGTGGTGTTTTCTCAGATTCCTCTCCAGCGGGCTGATAAGTCTTATCACAGTCAGTCTCTGCAACAGTGGCAGAACTTTGACCCGAGACTGAGACCTCACTCACTTGTAGATTCATCACAGCTCCTCCTCATCCAACAGAACCAATTGGCCAGTGTGTCTTTGGTTTTGTACACTTAAGGAGAGGGTTAAGAAGAGAACTGAAAGGTAGGTTTAACTGCTTTGTAGATAAAAGCCAGAATTTATAGTGCAGCAGCGTAAGATAGCAGTTTCTGTATGACATGTATGAGCACCATTATGTTGTGTGCTTTCTAACTGATCATGCCATTAATTGTGCTTAATTTCCTTAAACATCTGTTTAATTTGAACATTGATTTAAAATCTTATGTCCTATTATCCTATTATGTAAAGCAGTCATTCCCAGTGGCTTTGTCATGAATTCATTCAGCTTTAATCCTCTCCCTGATCAGATTTATCACCATGAACCGGGCCTGGACTGTGTTCAAGGCTCACCCGTACATCAGTAACATCCTGGGATACACAACGCTGTTTGCTTCTGCTGACCTCATACAGCAGAGTGTGCTGGGTGGGAATCACACTGCAGGATCCACATCGGAGGATCGAGCTGGCATCGACTGGTGTCAGACAGCTCGAGTGGCGACTGTCGGCTTCTGTTTCCATGCCAACTTCAACTACCACTGGCTCAGATGGCTGGAGAGGATGCTGCCAGGGGGCGGAGTAAAGGCAGTGACAGGGAAAGTTGTCATAGATCAGCTGGTCGCAGCTCCTCTCACCATCAGTGCCTTTTATATTGGTAAGTGTGTTATAAGCCTATTTAGGTCATTTGTTGTGCTTATTCCTAACAATATGTGTGGCTCTGTTTATGTCTCATATTTTAATTTAGAAAATCTGGTGTCTGTTGTGCTGCTGTCACCTTCTTGAACACTATTTTTCCCCCAACAGTCTCAGCTGTTTCATTTCCCTCTCAGCTCTGCACTTATGTACCATGTAGTACCACTTGATTTATGAGTTTACAGTACCCTAATCATTTTAAGTTAATAATAATAATGTCTTGGACTATAACTGAAATCAAAATAATTGTCAAGCTTCTACATACTGTAGATAAAATGAGACCCAATTACTCCATCAACCTAAGACATTTTGACAAACCACCAATAAAGATAGATAGATTGATACTTTATTGTCCTTTACAGGAAATTTGTTTCCGCAGCCTGTACATGGCTTTCAGACATACATACATAGATTCAAGATACATAGAGACACCCCGACATAGCAACAAGAATATACATTCAATGCAGCACATTTAGCACATTTAAACACATCCAACCCTCCCTGCCCTGTGCGTAGCACCCCCTACGGTGGTTACCAGGGTGCTTTGTTTAGGGATGCTATAGCAAAGCTCATGCCATAGTGAGCACGTTTACAGGTCAGGGTCCTGTATTTGCGTCGCGATGGTAGCAGTACGAATGATGAGTTGAAGGGGTGGCTGGGATCGTGTGCTATACTGAGTGCTCTGCGTGTATTGGCTTTATTGTTGAGGTCTGAGAGATTGTGGGTGGGGAGACCAATGATTTTGGAGGCGTGGTGTGTAATGTGTGTTAGTGTGTTCCTATTTGAGGTAGTTAACATGTTATAGAAGCAGGTTGAACAGTAGAGGAGGACGGGTTGGACTATGCTCTTGTAGAGTAATAACAGAAGTTGGGGGGCAGCAGAAAGTGCTTAGAGTTTGCGGATGGCAGAGAGTTTTTGTTGGCAGCGTTTGTGGATGTCAGTGGTATGATGATCAGAGTTCAGTTTTTTTTGTCCAGGGTGAGTCCGAGGTATTTGATGGATGAAGTTGTGTGCTGAGCTGTGGATGCTGGAAGTGTTGATGATCAGTTCAAGATGATTGTTGGTGCATCATTGTGTGAAGTGGGAGATGGAGTCCTGATAGCTTAAAACAGTATGGCAGTGTCATCAGAGTATTTAATGTATGTGGTGACAGGTGAGGGGCTAGTGCAGTCATTGGTGTACAGGGTAAACAAAAACTGCCTCAACCTGAGTACCTGCAACATTTTTCACTTTATTCATCCCACAGGTGTCCTAAATTGTAGCTGCAGCACTAATTTGTTACTTATTTTAAGGGGAACACATGATTTATTTAAACCCACTTAAGTTCATTATATTCAATAAATAGTCATTGTTCATTTATTATTGGAAAGTGTTTCCAAATACTAAATATTAAGTGGTATGTTTGCTTTGCATGTTCAGGTGAAATGTAAGTTTGCATGCAGAAAATAAAGCTCTGCAGTTTTATACATTTAACTTTGAATATTAAAACACTTTTTAAAAAGAATTAATAAAACATTTAACATCCATCTCTGTCTTTTAGGTTTAAGTTTACTTGAAAAGAAAGATGACCCGCTTGAAGACTGGAGACAGAAATTCTGGACATCTTACAAGGTATATACAAAGTCAAAGGTTGCCCTCATTAGACTATTATTTATTATTTATTCTATTATAGCAAAATACAATGTAATCAATCTCTGTATGTCTGTTTATATGAGTATGTCTTCTGCTCTTCTCTTTAGACTGGAGTGGTATATTGGTCAACAATGCAGGTGAGATATTTATGTATCTGTCCTATCATTGGTCACTTTGTGTCAGCACACAGATGCTCAGATATGTACACATAGAGATATACACAGACGTGAAATGACATATCCATTTTCTTTTCATGTCTTCCACCTCCTCAGGCAGTGAACTTTGCCCTGGTCCCCCCTGTAGCACGGACAGTGTTTCTCGGAGGCATCGCACTGACTTTCACAATCTACCTGTGTCACCTCAGACAGCAGCATGGCCACAAAGTCGAATAAACCTCGCCTCCATGATGCAAGCTCTTGTACACTGTAACTGTTTCAAAGTATTATTTTTCTGTGCATATCGTGTGAAAACAAATAATGGCATTAGATACATAGATAAACTAATTTAAGGGAGGAATCCAGTTGCATTGTCATTAGATTCATTAGAGGAAACAAGGTTTCCTAAATAATGTATACAAATGTGAATTAGAGTGCTGAATCATATCGGTGTGATCTGTCCTTCTGAGAACAGAGCTATTGAATTCACACTTTCATTATGTCATATTAACTTTGTTGACATTTTTTTAACCAATAAAAGTAATAAAGGTTTAATTAAGGACATTGTATTCATTCAGATTGTACAATCATGTAAATAACTTTTGTTGTAGTAGTAGTAGCAGTAATACTATTAGTAGTAGCAGTAGTAGTAGCAGCAGTATTATTAAGTTAAGTTCTTTAAGTTAATGCCTCTTATACACCCATTCACACACACACTAATATATCTGGGAAACAAACAGGCACCAAAAACAACGTATGTAACCTGAGACAACTGGAGCAGTTTGCGCAGGAGGAGTGGGCCAAAATACCTACTGAGAGGTGCAAAAGTCTCATTGACAGTTACAGAAATCGTTTGATTGCAGTGATTGCCTCAAAAGGTCAAAAGGTTGTGCAACAAAATATTAAGTTTATGGGGTACTATCATTTTTGTCCAGGCCTGTTTCATGAGTTTATTTTTTTAAATAATTCTGTTGAAGCATGGTTGAAAAGCAATGTCTGACTTTCATTGGTTAAATTTTAATAGAATTTTTATTTGTTATTACTTTTTACAGATTGAAGTTATTTCTGTGACCATTGTGAGTTTTTCTTTCATTAAACGAAGGGTACCAACAATTTTGTCCACGTGTGTAAGCTTGGCTGGTAACGGTGTGCTGAAGAGCATCAGCGTCCATGTGGTCCATTGTGGCTAGATCTTTCTGTGACGACAGGTGGTAAATTGGACCAAAGAGGCGGACGCTGAGTTCACAAGTGGTGATGTGTTTATTCAGGGAGACACAAAAAAGGGGGGAGAGGACGACGGTGGGGTAAGGGTCCGGGAGAGGAGCGGGTCCGGGTTGGCAGCTGCTGAGCAGGGGTAGGTGATCTGTAGCACAGGGAGCTCAAGGTCAAAAAACAAGGCAGGAACACAGTGAGGGAAAAAACACAGGAAGACCAGGAAAGCACAAGGAGTATCAAAAACACTGGAAGTACAAGTCAAATCGAAGGGGAACCTGATAAGTTACCACGGGGGAAACTGTAAAGATCTGGCGAAGAGTGGATGGAGAACTGGTGTATTTCAGCAGGAGGTTAATTGAAGATGAGCCTCAGGTGTGTGCTGCAGCAGCTGCCTGTGTCAGGGACCCGCCCCTAGGAGGGAGGGAGAAACACAAGGAGGGGAGGAGACAACACGGCAGCACAGACGTGGATGTAACAATGATACCCAAACCAAGGACTGACACACCTGCACGGTGCTAAATAACTTTAGCAGGTTACA
>NW_020855640.1:0-563 GCF_000972845.2 Larimichthys crocea
AAAAAATCCCGGAGATGCTGTCGTCGCCTGGGAAAACAAACAGCTATCCAGACAATTAAAAAAGGAAAACACCGATCGGTCGCCAGGTAAGGAAGAGGCTTGTGGACTTCACCGCGGCGCTTCGTAAGATCATCTGTCGCTTTGAAATCGGAAGCACGGCATGTTTTTGAGTACTTGGTAAGGGCTGAATGCCATTTGTCGTGTGGTCGGGTGCCATAGCAACGGCTCATGAGAAACATTGTTATAGCTCAGGCCAGTTTGACGTGCTCGATGTTTGATGACAGCTGCGTTCATGCGGACAATTTAGGACAGTGGCAACTCCTGCAACAAATTGCCGTTATGTCTCGCCGCTGTCTCGACCGTCCATGAGCTGATAGGTGCCGTAATACACCCAAAAAAATAAAAATAAAAATAACACCGAGCAGTTAAGACAAGTAGTCACGGTTATATAGAGAAGCATGATAGTTAGTGTGAAAATGTGTTTTACTGCACAGTCGTCCATGTCAGGTAGAAAATCAGTCAAGTGTCGGCGCTGATGTGCGTTCCTTTTTTTTTTTTTTTTT
>NW_020855641.1:0-536 GCF_000972845.2 Larimichthys crocea
GTGTACCTCGTTAACACAGGTGTGTTCAAACAGTTGAGTGAGCTCAGAGAAAATGTTTCTGCAGACTAAAGGTGGACTGACTAAAGGTGGACTGGAGAGGAATATTCCATTAGATAAAAACATTCTGATTCCACTCATCTTTGTTCAACACATTTGGACTTTTGGACTTTACAACAAGTTACTGAAATGTTCGAGTCATCCTCCATCAGCTGTGCAGGTGAGTCGCTTCAAAATAAAAGTGAAGTTAGGAGGCCAGTCAGTCCATGGAACATCTGTCAGCAGATATCTGAGTCACCAAAAGACTGAACCAGCAGCAGTTCAGAGTTTATGTGTGAGGATTTATTCAGTCACTGAGGCTCGGGCTACTTGCTGCAGTAGTGAACTGTGTTCCCATACATAGAGGAGTATCTCCATAGAAACAGTGAGCAAAGAAATGTTTATGTTGATGCAAGAACATGAAAATCTTTGGATTCTAGATTTTATTTTATTTGGTAATTGTTGTATAATCGCAATATTACACAGAGGATGTGCTTTAA
>NW_020855642.1:0-729 GCF_000972845.2 Larimichthys crocea
AAGAAATATATATATAATATATAAAAATAATAACCCACACACCTAATGCCTCCCTCTCATCGCCAATCATAGACACACCTTACACTTACACCTTGACTTGATGAATGATCTACCAAGCAACGATCGACATTTTTTATAAAGTGCACCACGAACATTTTGATTACCAAATGGTTCTTATACTTACACCTGCATTAATTGATTTTTTTTGGGGCCACTTAAGGGCAGCTCTGCAAGCTGTAGACACAACACTGACATCTTAAAAACTTTATACAGTGAGTTATTATGCTTTAGTTAAGTTGTTATCGATCCTCTTTGGTGAAACCAGAGTGAGGATTCAGCAGCGACAGAGAGAAGAGAGATGTGTTGCCAGATCACACGAGAGCGTGACTGCTGCTGAGACAGAGCCAGATCTGGAACACATGTAATATCTCCCGATTGAGCCATTTTAGTATCAGAATGTTCGGCAGATATTCGGCTTCGTCACAAACGGGTCTCTTCAGTGACAACGAGAGGAAATAATAGGCCGTAATCTTCGGTCACTTCCTCTTATCATTTGAGTGAACAGACTCAGGATCTGCCGCTGGTCTCGTAAAGGTGAGCGGCAGTAGCTAAACCCATGTGATGCAGATTCAGGAAATTACTATAGTCCAGAAGCTACAACAGACAGAAAAGCTGAGGGGAGCTACACTACTTTTAATTTTACTTTTATTTTTACTTTTAATTCATTTA
>NW_020855643.1:0-1511 GCF_000972845.2 Larimichthys crocea
AAACATAGAGAAAGGCAATTATGACTTTAGACTTAGACCTGCTATAAAACCACCAGAAAGATACACTGTCCCAGACCAATATCCAATTTTGATTAAGGGGAAGCAGAGCTGATATATTCCATGGCAAACTCTTGACTTTGCGGGGCTGACCTCTAGACTTCCTGATATGCACGAGGGAGCCAGTAAGTGGATTAAAGTTTTTGAAGAAGAGACTATGGGCAAAATACTCGCCATCGGGGACATTAAAGCAGTGTGGGCACTCGGAATACCTGCTATAGAAAATATTTTGCGTTTAAATGGAAATGCATGGATGATTGACCCTAACTCGGATGGAACAGAGTTTAACCCATATAGAACTGCCCTCTGGGCATCTTTGCGAAAGGAGTATCCCGTTAAGGTTGACCCTAAAGCACTAAAGGGGGAACCACTGACAGATACTGACAACCCAGCTGCTTACATTAGCCGTCAGTTGAAACGATGGAAACAAGAGACTGGAGAAGATCCAGAGAGTAGTCCACTGTTAACTACAATCTTCAGGAACTCCATTATAGAGGCCATGCCCGGCCCCGTGAAAAGTAGACTTGAAGATGTGGTGGGGTTGGCATCAAAATCTCACAGAGAATTTTATGACCATGTGACACATGCAATAGACAGACACAGGAAAGAGGAGCAGAAGTTGCATGAACAAGAGAGAGCGGTTCAAAGGAAAGTCTCACAGCTTCAACTAACTGAACTGACCAATAAGAGCAAGAAAAAGGTTCAGGCTTCCGTATTGAATGATGATGAAGAAGCACAGAGTAGAGCAATTGTTGCTCCTGCAGTCGCTGTGCCTTCTGCTCCTCCGATCCACCACCAATCTCCTGCCCCACCCCCACAAGCTCCTCCTGTTGTTTATGTTTACACACAGCAACAAAGAGGAAGAGGGAAGAAAGCAACGGCCCAGAAGGGCAATCAGGTTGGACAACATAACCGGTGTTGGGGTTGTAACCAACCTGGACATAACCGTCGAGACTGTCCTGATAATCCATGGCCGGCTCAACAGGAAGAAGGACGGGGTGAGGTCTGAGGGTCAGCCCACTCAAAGCGGGAACACCAGTCTGGCCAATCCCTGGCGTGGGCCTAAACATGGGTACTAGGGGTGCCCAGAGAATCCTATTGGGGAGGGCCAATTAGCCGTAATGACAACAGCAGCTAATGTCGAGCCAATGTTACACGTGTAAGTAGAAGGAAGATCAACACCTATGATGGTTGACACTGGAGCAACATATACACGTGTAAGTCCATATTATGCCTCACACCTCCCCAAGTCAGACAAATTTGTCAAGACAGTAGGATTCTCGGGACAACCACAGATGATTCCAGTACCAGCTCCAGTTCAACTATCAATTGGTAATGACAAAACCATTCTGCCAATCCTAGTATCTGAACACACACCTGTAAATTTACTAGGGAGAGATGCATTGTGTCAACTAAAAAATATATATTATATTTGAAACTCAAAGTCCCTGTAA
>NW_020855644.1:0-561 GCF_000972845.2 Larimichthys crocea
AGGACTCTTTTATATTGAGTCTGTGATTTAACTGATTAGTAGGAGAACAGAAAGACTCATATTAAAGGTACAGTGCTACAGTTTCTGCATCAGCTGGTTTTGATTGGATATATTTTGCTGTCAGCTCACAGCTAACAATTATTTTTAATATAATTTAATCTGCATTGTTTTTCCAGTAATAGATTTGTCTCTATGAAATGTTATGAAGTCTTTTGTGGCTCCAGAGAGAGCTTAAAAACAAAACTCAGACTTCATCATTGTCTGCTACTAACAAAACACACCTAATAATCTCTGACAAGTTGCATTGTGGACAATGGAAGAAATAAAACTTAAATGTAAAAATGTAAAAAAATGTTTTGCCACCTATCACTGTCTAGGGACCTTTTTTCAAAATATACCATACAAATATACTGTATGTGTAAAGTCTAAGAGCATGCAATCATATTTCAGTTCAGTTTTCAATGCTGAAATATGTCTGTAGTGAACAAAAAAACAAACTGGCTTCTTTTGACACTTATTCCAATATTCCTATTATTTTGACCACATGGAGAGAGAGAGAGA
>NW_020855645.1:0-599 GCF_000972845.2 Larimichthys crocea
TAGGCCAGTTTTCCCAGGAAGTTCTAATCACTAAATTTTTCTGCGACTTCATACTTGTGCTCCTGCTCCAAAAACACTCTTATCTGCTCTCTGAGCTCAAAAACTCGGGAAAAGACTTTTCCTCGTGACAGCCACCTTGCTTCACTGTGATGGAGCACAGCTTGATGTTCAGCTCCCATCTCCTCACAGATAGCAGAGAAGACTCTTGTTTTTAGTGGTCTGGTCTTTATAAAATTGACTACACCTATAATATCAGTCATCACCTCACTTAATTCAGGGGAAAGTGGCCTTGATGCAAGTGCTTCTCTGTGTATAATACAGTGTGTCCACCCAGCATTAGGTGAGGCCTTCTTGATGAGTGCCTGAAGTCCGTTTCTCTTCCCTGCCATGGTTTGTGCACCATCACTGCAAACACCAATGCAGTTCTCCCACTTTAGCCCATTCTCAGTCAAGAAGCAGTCCAGCATTTTGAATAGCTCCTCAGCTGTGGCTCTGTCTCTGACATATTTACCAAAAAGTAGATCCTCACACAGGGAGTCTGTCATGTCAAAACGTACATAAGCAATAAACAAATAGTCTTTGTTGCTGTCAGTTGCTTC
>NW_020855646.1:0-1123 GCF_000972845.2 Larimichthys crocea
CAGCTGGTGAGCAGCTATTCAGATTGAACTTCCCAACAGTGAAAGTAGAATCAACCGTCGGTAAGTTTTACAACCTTTTATTAAAAATGGCAATAAGTCAAAGAATGTGCAAACATCTATTATACAAGTTAAAAATAAATAACATAAAACAGGCCTCATAACTTAAGTTAAGTTGTAAGTTGGATAATTTCACAAAGTATACCAATTTTCTCCTTCCTATATTGTCTTATAGGTTATGTTGGACCTGATGTTGGTCCTAAATTCTGGCCCATACCCAGATGAGGTGCTAAAGATCCCCATCCCTGAGGATCTCGTAGCCCAGTTTGCAAGACCAGGGAAGCAAGAGGTTGTAACCAGCTACGTGTCAAGGACCGGTCTGACCCCGCGTAGCTTCCTTGACTATCTGGGTTGTCTCTGTCACACCACACTGAGCTAAGCAGTACCACCCTGATTCTCCGGCCGAGAAATCCCCAACACCAGCTTACAGAGCTCCTGTAGGCCTAGTATCTGTAGCAGCTAAAACAAAGTGTACATAATGGTTAGTCTAAACTACACAGTGACATTCTTTTATAACATGTCCATCTTTTCTACTGAAATTCTGTGAAACCTAAATGCCGACCAAAACTTCAGACTGCTGTTCTAGGTAGTATATTAAATAAGCTTGTTTTCAAAAGTTGTGATGTTTGAAGGAATCATGACAATAAAGGTAAACTCTTTGCTTTGTAAACTCTTGCTTTCAGTGTTTAATATGTAACATGATAACAAGTAACAAACATGACAGACTAACAGTAAGCAATGTAAGATAGAGGGAACAGAATTTTATTGTACTTTAATCCTTACTCATTTACAGTTGTCCTTCACTATAACGCGGTTCACCTTTCGCGGCCTCGCTGTTTCGCGGATTCTTTTAGTGTAATTTTGCATGCCTTTTTACAGCGTACTGTACAGTATGAACACGCATTGTGTTCGATGTCCTGATTAGCTAAGGGAGTACTGTACAAAATGTGTTCAGCTAGCCAGATTTACATAAATGTTCAATCTCTAGCAGTGTGATTCTGAAGTGCTGTATGTTTGCAGTCAGAGAACTGTAAAATACGGGTGAGTTACTGGTAACAATTTCTTA
>NW_020855647.1:0-583 GCF_000972845.2 Larimichthys crocea
CCCCATGCCCCTCCCCATCGCCCAACCTCGGCCAGTCGGACTCGGGAGGAGTTGGCGGGGGAGGCGTTACGGGAGGGGGGCCGTCCAAGCTTCAGGCTTTGCACGCCCAGTACTGCCACGGCAACAGTGGAGGAGGAGGAGTAACTGGGCACCAGCAGCAGCAGACGCCGCCCCCGCCCTACCACCACCATCACCGCTACCACATGCAGAGCGTCCCGCAGCACCACGCCCTGTCGCACAGGTTCTCCGCCCCCCGGCGGCAGGGCCCGCCCGGCTGCGTTCCCTCTCATACCCAGCAGCATCAGAGGATGCAACATGGCGGCAGCGGCCAGCACCCACGCTACAACCTGGGCTTCATAACGCCGCCGCCGCTGTCCCCTCACTCCCCCGTCACTCCCACTACCCCGCACGGACTCTACCACTCGCACCCTGCGGCGGCACGGCCAGGTGGAGGCGGCAAGCTCCCGCTGACCATCTCGCACTCGCAGCCCCACCCCCACGCTCACACACACTCTCACAACCACGCCGGGCACACACACTCCCCGCTCAGCCCCTCCCCCTCCGCCTCCCCCTCCACCCACTT
>NW_020855648.1:0-565 GCF_000972845.2 Larimichthys crocea
TTTCCTGAACGGCATGCCATAATAAATAAATAAATAAATGTGTGTGTGTGTGTGTGTGTGTGTGTGTGTGTATCAGTACCGTCCAGACTGGTCTCGGTCAGGTCTCGTCGTCTCTCCAGGATCTCGTTGATCCTCATGAAGGCCACCCCGACGTCCTCACACTCTTTCTCCTGCTCCTCTTCCTCCGGAGGCTCGCTGACCACAGTGAACCGGATCCTGTCCGACAACACCCAGGTGAATATTTGTTATTATATATGAATAATTATTAATAATGATAATACCTTTACTTATATAGCATCTTTAAAAACCACGTTTACAAAGTGCTTTGACAGACAAGCATGAACAAAATAAGAACCAACAACATTTAGAAGACAATAAAAAACTATTCAAAGTTAAGAAATGCATAAATCACATAAACCACATAACAAAAATAAAATAAGTTAAATCACTTCTTTCTCAGTTTAATGCTTAAATATGTAAATGAGTGATGTCTTTACAGCAAACACGACGAGTCACTGAACTAAACTAAATGTCTTTACATATAATATTACACACATAACATATA
>NW_020855649.1:0-54714 GCF_000972845.2 Larimichthys crocea
TGTGTTGTTGAGAGAGCTTATTCGGAATACACAACATTATATGCGCAGTTGACATCTACTGCAGACATACTGTCTGTGTGTTTGTTGCAGAAAATATGTCTACTGCTCAAAATACTGTTTGTGTGTGTGCAGTAAATATCTGTACTGCTCAGAAAAATGTGTGTGTACAGCAAATATCTGTACTATTCGGGTACACAAACAGTATTACTGAGGCCGTAGACATCTTTACTGCAGACTTTACTGTCTGTGTGTTCTAGTAAATATGTCTACTGCTCCGTATACTGTGTGTGTGCATGTGCGGGCAGTAATATCATGAACTGCTCAGGATACACAAAAAGTATATACTGTGTGTGAGCAGTCTATATCTTTACTGCTCAGGGTACACAAAAAGTATACTGAGCAGTTGACATCTGTACTGCAGACATACTGTCTGTGTTTTTGCAGAAAATATGTCTACTGCTCAGTGTACTGTGTGTGTGTGTGTGTGTGCAGTAAATAGCCGTACTGCTCGGGATACACAAATAGTATACTGAGCAGCAGACATCTTTACTGCAGACATACTGTCTGTGTGTTTGCAGTAAATACGTCTACTGCTCAGTACACTGTGTGTGTGTGTGTGTGTGTGCAGTAAATATCGGTACTGCTCAGGATACACAAACAGTATACTGAGCAGTAGACATCTTTACTGCAGACATACTTTCTGTGTGTTTGCAGAAAATATGTCTACTGCTCAGTATACTGTGTGTGTGTGTGTGTGTGCAGTAAATATCTGTACTGCTCGGGATACACAAACAATATACTTTGTGTGTGCAGTAAATATCTGTACTGTTCGGGATACACAAACCGTATACTGAGCAGTTGACATCTGTACTGCAGACATACTGTCTGTGTGTTTGCAGAAAATATGTCTACTGCTCAGTATACTGTGTGTGTGTGTGTGAGCAGTAAATATCCGTACTGCTCGGGATACACAAACTGTATACTGAGCAGTTGACATATTTACTGCAGACATACTGTCTGTGTGTTTGCAGAAAATATGTCTACTGCTCAGTGTACTGTGTGTGTGTGTGTCTGCAGTAAATATCCGTACTGCTCGGGATACACAAACAGTATACTGAGCAGTAGACATCTTTACTGCAGACATACTGTCTGTGTGTTTTCAGTAAATACTTCTACTGCTCAGTACACTGTGTGTGTGTGTGTGTGCAGTAAATATCCGTACTGTTCGGGATTCACAAACAGTATACTGAGCAGTTGACATCTTTACTGCAGACATACTGTCTGTGTGTTTGCAGTAAATATGTCTAATCCTCAGTATACTGTGTATGTGTGTGTGTGTGTGTGTGCAGTAAATGTCTGTACGATTCCATACACTGTGTGTGTGTGCAGTAAATATCTGTACTGCTCAGGATAGACAAACAGTATACTGTGTGTGTGCAGTAAATATCTGTACTGCTCAGGATACACAAACAGTATACTGAGCAGTAGACATCTCTACTGCAGACATACTGTCTGTGTGTTTGCAGTAAATATGTCTATTGCTCAGTATACTGTGTGTGTGCGTGCAGTAAATATCCGTACTGCTCGGGATACACAAACAGTATACTGAGCAGTAGACATCTTTACTGCGCGACATACTGTCTGTGTGTTTGCAGGAAAACATGTCTACTACTCAGTTCTTACTGTGTGGTGTGTGCGTGCAGTAAATATCCGTACTGCTCAGGATACACAAAAAGTATACTGAGCAGTTGACATCTGTACTGCAGACATACTGTCTGTGTGTTTGCAGAAAATATGTCTATTGCTCAGTATACTGTGTGTGTGCGTGTGCGTGCAGTAAATATCCGTACTGCTCGGGATACACAAACAGTATACTGAGCAGTAGACATCTTTACTGCAGACATAATGTCTGTGTGTTTGCAGTAAATATGTCTACTGCTCAGTACACTGTGTGTGTGTGTGTGTGTGTGTGTGGTGTGCAGTAAATATCTGTACTGCTCAGGATACACAAAACGTATACTGTGTGTGTGCAGTATGTATCTGTACGCTCAGTACACAAAAGATTACTGAGCAGTTGACATCTGTACTGCAGACATACTGTCTGTGTGTTTGCAGAAAATATGTCTACTGCTCAGTACACTGTGTGTGTGTGTGTGTGTGCAGTAAATATCTGTACTGCTCAGGATACACAAACAGTATACTGAGCAGTAGACATCTTTACTGCAGACATACTTTCTGTGTGTTTGCAGTAAATATGTCTAATCCTCAGTATACTGTGTGTGTGCGTGCAGTAAATATCCGTACTGCTCGGGATACACAAACAGTATACTGAGACGTAGACATCTTTACTGCAGACATACTGTCTGTGTGTTTGCAGAAAATATGTCTACGGCTCAGTGTACTGTGTGTGTGTGTGTGTGCAGTAAATATCCGTACTGCTCGGGATACACAAACAGTATACTGAGCAGTAGACATCTTTACTGCAGACATACTGTATGTGTGTTTGCAGAAAATATGTCGACTACTCAGTATACTGTCTGTGTGCATTGCGTGCAGTAAATTCCGTACTGCTCAGGATACATAAAAAGTATACTGAGCAATTGACATCTGTACTGCAGACATACTGCCTGTGTGTTTGCAGAAAATATGTCTATTGCTCAGTATACTGTGTGTGTGCGTGCAGTAAATATCCGTACTGCTCAGGATACACAAACAGTATACTGTGTGTGTCCAGTAAATATCCGTACTGCTCAGGATACACAAAAAGTATACTGAGCAGTAGACATCTCTACTGCAGACATACTGTCTGTGTGTTTGCAGTAAATATGTCTATTGCTCATTATACTGTGTGTGTGCGTGTGCGTGCAGTAAATATCCGTACTGCTCGGGATACACAAACAGTATACTGAGCAGTAGACATCTTTACTGCAGACATACTGTCTGTGTGTTTGCAGAAAATATGTCTACTGCTCAGTGTACTGTGTGTGTGTGTGTGCAGTAAATATCCGTACTGCTCGGTATACACAAACAGTATACTGAGCAGTAGACATCTTTACTGCAGACATACTGTATGTGTGTTTGCAGAAAATATGTCTACTACTCAGTATACTGTGTGTGTGCATGTGCGTGCAGTAAATATCCGTACTGCTCAGGATACATAAAAAGTATACTGAGCAGTTGACATCTGTACTGCAGACATACTGCCTGTGTGTTTGCAGAAAATATGTCTATTGCTCAGTATACTGTGTGTGTGCGTGTGCGTGCAGTAAATATCCGTACTGCTCGCGATACACAAACAGTATACTGAGACGTAGACATCTTTACTGCAGAACTAGTCTGTGTGTTGCGAAAAATATGTCTACTGCTCAGTGTACTGTGTGTGTGTGTGTGTGTGCAGTAAATATCTGTACTGCTCGGGATACACAAACAGTATACTGAGCAGTAGACATCTTTACTGCAGACATACTGTATGTGTGTTTGCAGAAAATATGTCTACTGCTCAGTAGACTGTGTGTGTGTGTGTGTGTGTGTGTGTGTGTGTGTAGTAAATATCTGTACTGCTCAGGATACACAAAAAGTATACTGTCTGTGTGCAGTATATATCTGTACTGCTCAGGATACACAAAAAGTATACTGAGCAGTTGACATCTGTACTGCAGACATACTGTCTGTGTGTTTGCAGAAAATATGTCTACTGTTCAGTGTACTGTGTGTGTGTGTGCAGTAAATATCCGTACTGCTCGGGATACACAAACAGTATACTGAGCAGTAGACATCTTTACTGCAGACTAATGTCTGTGTGTTTGCAGTAAATATGTCTACTGCTCAGTACACTGTGTGTGTGTGTGTGTGTGTGCAGTAAATATCTGTACTGCTCAGGATACACAAAACGTATACTGTGTGTGTGCAGTATGTATCTGTACTGCTCAGGGTACACAAAAAGTATACTGAGCAGTTGACATCTGTACTGCAGACATACTGTCTGTGTGTTTGCAGAAAATATGTCTACTGCTCAGTACACTGTGTGTGTGTGTGTGTGTGTGTGTGTGTGTGTGTGTGTGTGTGTGTGCAGTAAATATCTGTACTGCTCATGATACACAAACAGTATACTGACTAGTACACATCTTTACTGCAAACATAATGTCTGTGTGTTTGCAGTGAATATGTCTACTGCTCAGTACACTGTGTGTGTGTGTGTGTGTGTGCAGTAAATATCTGTACTGCTCAGGATACACAAACAGTATACTGAGCAGTTGACATCTGTACTGCAGACATACTGTCTGTGTGTTTGCAGAAAATATGTCTACTTCTCAGTACACTGTGTGTGTGTGCAGTAAATATCTGTACTACTCAGGATACACAAACTGTATACTAAGCAGTAGACATCTTTACTGCAGACATACTGTCTGTGTGTTTGCAGAAAATATGTCTACTGCTCACTATACTGTGTGTGTGTGTGTATGTGTGTTGTGTGGTGTGTGTGTTGTGTTGTGTGGTGCAGTAAATATCTGTACTGCTTGGGATACACACACAGTATACTGTATTTGTGTGCAGTAATATCTGTACTATTCCACACGGTTGTTTGTGCAGTAAATATCTGTACTGCTCAGGATTCACAAACGTATACTGAGCAGTAGACATCTTACTGCAGACCTCTGTCTGTGTGTTTGCAGTAAATATGTCTACTGCTCACTATACTGTGTGTGTGTGCAGTAAATATCTGTACTACTCAGGATACACAAATAGTATACTGAGCAGTAGACATCTTTACTGCAGACATACTGTCTGTGTGTTTGCAGTAAATATGTCTACTGCTCGTTTACTGTGTGTGTGGTGTGTGTGTGTGTGTGTGTGTGGTGTGTGTGTGTGGTGCAGTAAATATCTGTACTGCTTGGGATACACAAACAGTATACTGAGCACTAGACATCTTTACTGCAGACATACTGTCTCTGTGTTTGCAGTAAATATGTCTACTGCTCAGTATACTGTGTGTGTGTGTGTGTGTGTGCAGTAAATATTTGTACTACTCGGGATACACAAATAGCATACTGAGCAGTAGACATCTTTACTGCAGACATACTGTCTGTGTGTCACTCTGCATCCAAATTTAAACTTTAAGAAACATGTTATAAAATAGCTAAAACCATAAAGTACAACTTAGCAAATTGTAGACAGAGACTGTCTCTCTTTGGACGCAGCCAAGACATGTATGCATGCTATGATTCTTTCCCATATATAATATTTCTTATTTAGGGATGTGACGATACACTCAACTCACGACTCGATTCGAGTCACGATTTTTTTTCACGATGCGATTTTTTCACGATTTCTTTTTTTAAATCAAAATGAGCTACAGACAAATTATGACCAAATAAAATTATCTTTTTATTTGTAGGAAAAAAATCTCTCTTTACAGAAACTCTCAAGCAGTTTGTGTTCTTATTAGGGCTGCCAGCAAGCAGCTGATCTGACCATTACCTTTCAGCTTGAAATATGAGCTAACTGAAAATAAAAACAACAAGATGATAGCTCATTAACCCTTTAATACGGGAAAACGGCGAGGTCCGGGAGCTGTTAACGCAGAGCCGGTCGCGGCGCACCACCTCGGAGGAAATGCGCCCGGCGGGGGCCAGGCAGCCCCGGGGAGAGGTCCCATGAGGGGATCCTTCCGCACCGTGCGGCCGTCCCTGACCCGAGTTTAATCCCCCGGGCAGACTGCGGGGAAGCTGCGGTGATTGGTTAAAATTACAACACCGCCCTGAATTCATGGAGATTCACTGAAGTTGCATTGAAGTTGCAAATCGCAACATCGTGAATTCCTGGAGGGTCTGTGTTATGGTATCATTTACGGTACAGTCAGGCCTGACGCCGATTACCACTACTGCGCATGTGCGTAGGTGTGTGTGTGTGTGACACAGAAAGGCAGACGCGGCAGTGGAAGCTGCAGCCACAACGTAACCTATTTCTAATAAAAAAAAAGACAAAAAAGAACATATCCTACTTCTCTCGCATTCGCCAAGAATCGCGATTCATTTTTTCTGTCAACCGATGCGAGTCGTCACGCATTTGTACTGATTTTAATCGTGTCACGATGTATCCTTACATCCCTAGTCTTATTGTATTACATGCTGGGGGCAGGCTGGAGAAACAACCATAAGACCTCTTACATCCATACACAAACAAACTAAAAACTCTAGACAAAAAGCCAATGCATTTCCATCACTGTCGGGTACTGGAAAATACAATTTACTGAGCTTTGAGAATTTTAGATTATTCTCAGATTTAGAATATCATCTGTATGAGATTGTACCAGACCATTTCATCGCTCTGCATTTGGGCAATCAGCCTTCTCTGTCAAAGCCACAACTCAATGTAATGACCTACCTGATGATGTAAAGATCTGCACCTCCATCAGTACATTTGAAACCAAATTAAAAAGTCTGCTAAAGGATACTCAGCACTGTAGCCGCTGACATTGTGGGTGTATGTTATGTGCTATTGTGTGTAACTTTGTATTTTGTATTATCAGGAATTCGCGATGTTGCGATTTGCAACTTCAACGCAACTTCAGTGAATCCCAGTGAATTCAGGACGGTGTTGCAATTTTAAACAATCACCGCGATTTTTCCGCAACTTCCGGCAGTCTGACGGGGGATTTAAATTGGTCAGGGACAGCCGCCCGGAGCGGCCCCCGGGGATGGGCGCAGCGACGAATCGCAACTTATCGCAACTTTCACTTCCTCCCGCAACTAAATCGCAACAAAAATGTAAAAAGCACCGCAACTTTCACCGCAATTTTTTTTTAAAACCTTATGCAACATCAGGCATTTTAGGCCGCAGCTATTTTAAAAAAGGCCTGGTGGGACTGAATTATGTGTCCTGTGTGTTTTTTTTCTTTGTACTGTTTGTTGTGCTGTCATATGTTTTAACTGTGTCTGCAGAAGGGACTGCAGATGAAAAGTAGCTGGAAGCTAACTCTGGTGCAGTACAATACTGTACATGGTCCCATTAAATAAATCAACTGAAATTCAAATGGATACATTTTAAACTAACGTTCCATCTCCACGGTGACAGAGAAATCTGAGATTCTTAGCTCTGATTCCAAATATGGAACGGTCGCTATCTTTTTCCATAACATTTTATCGATAACTTTGCAAAAAAACCCCGATGTCCTCCAATAAAATGAAGTATTAAGTAATAACTAAGTATTTTTAAGTTACTACACAACTGTTGACATATTTTTCACAAATCCCGGTATATTCAGTCAATTTTTACCATCAAATAATCGTTTTACACCGAGAAAACGTCGAGTGTCACCAAAAACTTTAGCGTTATATTCAACAATTTACATGAACTAAATATTACTTTGTCCTGAAACTCATTTAAGGGTTTCGGAAAGATGTTTAAATACATTTGGCACAACATTAAAAGAAGTCTTTACTGTAAATTTTAAGATCCACCGTCTGACTCTGCTCAGCAGCGGCTCCGAAACAGGGGTTGTGTTTGAAGAAACTTTCCAGAAGGTCCATTTTTCTCTCTGGGTTTTTGTTCAGCTCACAGTCCAACAGTTTAGTCTGCAGGACAACGTTTCCAGTCCACTTTTCCGACAGAGACCTTTCTCAGCAGCCTAATCCGTGTCCAGTCCAAGCTCGAGTGAGCAGTTCCAGAGCTGCTTCGCGGTTGTGGACGTACATTGGCCACGCCCCTTTCTGTCGCCATGACTACCGAAGCACGCGCAATGGCGTGATTGAGATGATACACGTGCAGCAGGTGTTTCTGTCCATAAGTGATGTGTGTGATCTTTGACTGGCTCCACAGACTGACAGAAACCCCTGATGTGTCAAACACATATAAATCGGTCACTACTTTTTTTTCCGCAGATGACTTTATTTCATTTTATTTCTTTCTTATCCACCTTGTGTACTGTGAATTGCTATAACAAGTGAAAGTGAAATCCCTGCATGGGATCAGTAAAGTATATCTTCACCTGGCTTTAATATACCTGATCTGAAGAGAGGTCCTATATCAAGATGAGACAGCATCTGCCACTGAACACACTCCTCTGCCTGACAAAGGTGTTGTGCAGAGGGTGGTGGGTGTTGTCCAGTATGGCAGGGTCCTTCTCCCTGCCACAGTCACCAGAGAGTCCAGCTCTGTGCCCACCACTGAGCCAGCTCTCCTCACCAGTCTGAGACTGTTTTGTTTTTGCAGTGGGTTTCTACCAGATTTCCTTTGTGAATCAAAAAATATCTCCACCATCATCATCCCTCTCTTTTTTTTAATCTCATAGACGCTGTAAGATGTTATGACAGAGATCCTGACCCACGGTACATCTTGGAAAGTGACAAAGACATTGTAAAAGTTACAGACAGTGGGAGACAGAGGTTTTAACTTGTGGCAATGTTAACTGGAGACCGTCAGCCAAATACAACAGATGCTGAAAATAGGAAAAAAGAACGTAGCTATCCTCGCAGACACCTCTTTGTTTAGTTTCTTAGACCTGACTCGCCCTTGCACTCATATTTGTGTGAATGCATCATGTACTCTATCTTGTTTACTTGTGTTTGTAAACAGGAAGACAGCAAGTTAGCTCTTCCTGTTAAAGTCTATGGAGCCTGCTTCAGTCAACATGTGTCAGAAGAAACATTCAGCCTTTTGAATGGCCTTATGAAAAAAAATAAAAAGATGTTCACGGGAGTCGAACACATATCATTGTGACAAAATAAATGAAAGACAAGAGCTATTGCAGCTCACTATGGACAAACTGAGGATTTCTAATAAAATAACATATACAGCAGACAGACTCTTAGAGTCTCTTTTTAACATAACCATGTTAACTTGTGACCACACCTGGCTCTGTTCCTATTAAAGTCTCTAATAAATCTCTAATACAAATATATACCTTCATATACATCTATGGAGCCTGCCTGAGTAAACGTGTGTCACCACACCACATTTATTTCCTTTGAATAGAAAAAAAAAAAAGAAGTAAGAACACATTGTACGGGATTTGAATTTAACACTTAATGCAGTTCACCACAAGCACATTTGAGACCTGATTATAAAATACCATATACAGTATTCTGCCGTCTCTTTTTAACCACACCTGTCTCTGTTACCGTATGAGCCCTCTGTGCAAATTGCTCAGAATATTTAACATAAAGATGTATGGTATAGTTGGTGTTGGAAACGCTCTTCCTGGTAATGTCCAATAAATGTCTGAAACATTTCCCATATACATCTTTGGAGCCTGACTGAGGTAGCATGTGTTGTGTTGAAGCGCTATTCAGCTTTTTCATATACAACATACAGTCTGCTGTGTCTGCTTTTCCAAGCCAGGAGACGGACAATCAGATCAACTTGTAACCACACGGCTCTGTCATCCAGTGTGTAACTTGCAGATACGAATGATGTACGTTATTTCATATTAGGTTGTGTACAGAGATTTAGTTCCAACACAAAGATGCATTGCTGCAAGTGTATTTGTATCGTTTATACAATTGTTAACAATAATTAAGATTTATATGGATATAATAATTATTGTCAATATATAGCCTTGCTGAATACATTTATTGTTTTGAGGAATGTAGGAAATCTTTGCTACCACCAGAGAGTGTATTCTACAAAAGTGTTTGAAATAAACTGCAGAGAAATGAACTTGCATCTTAACACCACTTGGATATTTTACACAGACCCTGCCATTTAGAAACAAGTATTCCAAAATGCATATTTGAGGGCTACATTTTGAATCTGGAGCCGTAACTGTGGAATTTGTTTACGTAGTCACATTGAAAGAGCGAAGTCTGAACATGCTGCATAATATGTTTCTTGAAAAGAACAAAAATAAATGTATGAAGTCCATTCACTGGTTACAGTCTAACCAAAAACATGTCAAACAGTTACGCACACGTATTTCACTGTACAAGAAGTCTGATAATTGCTTGAAAAAATTTATATTTGTCTTTTTATAGATATGGTTGACAGTGCATCCTGTACTGTAACAATTCTGATAATAGCAACAAATGAATGTGTTTACATTCTTTTTGCTTATCTCGTCTCATCCAGTCTGTGTCTGGATTTGTTTCCTTACAAAAAACACCTGATGGAGATATGATATATTGAAACATGATGCTGGTCGTGAAGGTTATGGTTAGAACCTTAATTAGTCTCACTGGTAACACTTATGTTTTCAAAATGGCTGCTGTAAAAAAAAATCTAAATGGTTCCAAATGGCTGCTGAAGAAGAGAAGACATTTTGAACCATTTAGAACTTGGATTTAGTTTATTTATTAGTGTTAGGAGATATGATATATTGAAACATGCTGGTCGTGAAAGTTGACACCACCCATGTGCGCATTGTATTGGGTGGTGCATTCTGGTTGTTGGACTTTGTCAAAGGCACGTAGCTCCTTGTCACATCTCTTTACAGAGGTCTGTATCTGTGCATTTCTCCTCCATGTTTGTTTCCACTGTGACAATCCTATTGCCTTTCCAAAGGACCAGCAACTTCTCATCTTGGGTCAGGACCTCAGAGGTTTCCCAGGGTAATTTCATGCAGTCTTTCTGTGGTTTGAATGGGACATTGAACATGCCCCATTGTGCCAGAGCAGTAAAGAGGTTGTCATGAATGAACCTGCAACCTTGAAGCACTGGGTTCCTTACTCAACACCGTCTCAGGGAGAAGAGTGTGGGGTCCAGCATATGGCTTCATGTGAAACATGTAACCACCGGATGAGGCAAAAATATTCCTATACTTATGTTAACATACTTTACTAATCTTTTTGGTGGGCGCTTTAATGCAGCTTTCCACTTTCTCATTGTACAGCCAGGACGTAAACAGCTCTGGTCAGGTGACAATTTACAGGAAGCATGTGGCACTGCACGTAGTTCATTGAGACCCTTTATTCTTTCCATATTTGCTGGAAACACATTGATACATCATTCAGTAACATTTTTAGAGCCTTACAACTGAAAAATATTTTTGCAGTCACTATTGTGACTGGTGGAATTGAATGGGTTAATGTGCTAACAATAAAAAACTAGAGAGAATAATACTGATGTTTCACATAGTAAGAAACATTTACATGTATCACTGCAACACCTTCAGTACCATTTTGGATCTGTTTCCAAGAATGTAGTATGTATAACCACAAGTCTGGTGTTTTAGGCCAAGATCAACAGAAATCATCAAAAGCTATAATCTATTACATTATATTTATGCCATGATACATTTGTTAATGGTGCCTACCGCTATTCTCCTCACTTCAGTGAATGGCAGTGACTGTCATACCTGTTGGCAGACATCACTCACTGCGTGTCAGCCCAGCCCAAAGATGATTTTGACTTGAATACTCCACAAACAAGTCACAGCTTCCCCACCATAGCAGCATAGCTTTGCTCATAACCTATACAAAGATGATATGCTTTTTTTAAGCATATAAGTGCATCACACAATAATTAAAGGGGGGTTGTCTGGCTACAAATAAATATATTGAGGCTGAACTTGCAGCTTGAGGCCCCCTGGTGTCTGTGGGGCCCTATGCATCTGCATAGACTGAATATAGCAAGAAACTGCTCTGCTATTTACTGCTCTCTGCTACACATTAATATTGAGAGAAAGAGAGAGGACTTGAGTCCTCAACTGTGGGTTTTGGACAGTATTTGGTTTACAATAGGGTCAGGGCTGCTGAGCTCATGTTCAAAAGACCTGAGCTGCCCTGAAAGCAAAAGAATATAAAGTTTCCGAGGCCTCTCAAATAAATATTTTTTATATCTACAAAGAAACATAGATACAGAAGTGCTGAAATAAATTAAGAGATGTTTGAAACAAGAACAAAATGTAGCAAATAGATGTACACCTTAATGAACACCAACAGCTCAGTTATTCATTGAATCTGGTCACATTGACTACATCTTTCACTGTCAGTATAGTGGACATTGGTTGTTTTCACCTTTTGATAATTACAAATAAAAAAAGAGAGAGACTCAGTGTTTCTATTTTAACAGTGTTTTTACACATGTAGATTTTACAATTGTCCAACTCCTTTGAATCTACGATTATAATATTTAATATTGTGTGCCTTCAGTCTCTAGATATTATGAAGACAGCTCTGGAGGTCTCAATGACTCACTGTGCAGAAAGTTAGTGAAGCAGCAGCAGCAGCACCCTCTGCTATCTGTAAAGAGAAGTGAAAAAGCTTACAGCACCTGGTATTCTCAGGCAGCCTCCCATCCACGTACTAACCTAACAGGACCTTGCTTAGTGTTCTGCCTTCTGTAAGAAGCCCTGACTGGGATCTCTGTAATTTTGATGGTGAATACCGCCGCTTAGTGGACGTTTTCGGTATTGCGCCTTATGCGCCAGTTATCCACTTCCTGTTAAGTTTTCATGTAGTTTGTCGTATCTGACTTCACGAACGGGACGGACTTTCAGTGCTTTCATTTCGTTTTGTATTCCCACTTGAGCCTTGGACATTATTTGTCTGTAAGTATTACTTTGTGTTAGCACCGACATCTACTTGTTTTTACCCGTAATTTCGATCTAAATGTCCCCAAATGTGATGTTTAATGTCTTAATGTTTTGCTAGTCAGATTCCTCTAGCTACGCTAGGTCGTTCCGTGTGAGCTAAAAATAGATTAGGCTATAACATGTTGTGTTACGTATGAAAGGTTTCTCATAAGAAATTCATGCATGTTTATTTCTTGTTTTATTTCAGTTTTACAATGAGTGACAGAGAGAGTGCTATTGGAATGTAAAGAAGAAGAGTGAATAAAAAGGACAAAAGCAATTTCCACCGTACAATCTCTTCACTGTTAGCTAGCTGTCTAGCTCTGTACAGGCACACAGTGTGAGGGCAGCATACTTAGCTTCCGAGATCGGACAGGGTCGGTACATCACTGAGGTGCTGATCCTGGGACATAGTAGATCAGATGCTTTTATATTTTGTGCATAAAGAAATAAACATGAATTTCAATAGAAGTTAGTCTTAAAATAATTTGCTTGTCAATTTGTTGAAAACCACTCAAATTAATACACATACCAACTGTATCATTCTAATAGAATGAATCCGTATGACTTCAGTGAAGTCAGTTGTATTGTTGTGCACTCTTATTTATTTTTCTTTGTAGTTTAATTCATTTAGAAAAATCAAACCTGCTTGTCCTCTCCTGCATGTCCATGACTTCACAGAGAATGATTCTGAGAGGTGCATATCATCTGTTCTATTTACACATGGTCCTGATTTTGCTCTCTAGTGAGTGAAATTAGTCCACTGGTTCAAAGCTTTTGTCCCAAGCATCAGTTTTCCTTATAGAGTGTCATAGCGCAGAGTAGAATAGTTGGCCATATTTGGGGCATGTTTTCTTTCTGCATGATGAAACACTGTGAAAATGTTTTATAACAGCATCTGAACCAGAAAATAAAAATGGTAATTTTCTTAAAAAACAAAACAGGAGCAACCTGCCAGAGCTCAGAGTAAGATCACTAACACGGTTAACACCAATTAACTACAACTTCCCACCTCAATTTCCTGTAACTTTAATTTTGGGCAATACTTATTATTATTCTGGGTCTAAAATAAAACATTACTATTAGTTAAAAGTTATTCTAACCTCAGCATCATACTAACATACAACATATTAGTATTGTCTTCTGTGTATTTATCCAGCACAATTCTTACATCTGTGGATCTAATCTTTTCATTGCTACGATAAGAGCTGGTGTCACTTTGAATGTCCCAAACAGAACCTGGGAGAAGGGGCAACCTTGGCGGAGTCCAACACCCACTGAGAACGTATTTGATATGTTAAGTTTAATTTAAATTGCTGTAATCCTACTGTACACAACCTATTCTTATTCTACTTTCCATTTTCATTGCAGCTGGTGAAAGAACACTCGAAAGAACATTTGAACAGATGACTGAGCCAAAAAGGAGAGAAAGGATAGAATTTCCACATCTATCACAATCTGAGAGTGAAAAGCAGGATGAAGATGGTTTGACCACTGAAGATTACACAACATGTTTTGAAGGAAATAGGCCAAAGCGAGCTTGCTAACCTACTGGAGAAACGTAAGAAACAAAAAGTACCAATAGGAACAAGTACTGTGTGTAATATATGAGTTGTTGCACAGGATTAATGAATAATGTTGTATGTCAGGAACAGTCTTTGTCCTTTTATCTGTATAGGACACGACAAAACTGCATGCCAAGGCATGTTATGGCAACTTTATGTAACAAGATTCAAGGAGACGATCACATTTTTCTTTAAAATGATTATCAATGGATAGTTTATGTTCTCGTTTATACAGTCATGATGTATAAGTGTATAACTGTACATTTTGAAACAAAGTGGACCAAAACATTTCAGGCAAACAGACACCAAATAATTAACTTCTAATATTTATTGTTTTATGTATTTTTATTCATATTATATTCTAATGCATTAGAGTTCATTGGCAGGTACTGTGCCACTGTGATCATCGGGTGACAGTGTTGAAGACAGTAGAAGTTGAAGCATGTCAAGCCAAACAATGTAATAAATAAATGATTCATGTCAAACCTACAGTCTAATCTGAGTGTTGTGGCAATGGCTTCATTTCACTCTTCTTTTATTCACTCATACAAATACAGACCAAACAGCAAAGCAGGTCAGTGCAGATAAAAAAACAATTCACTCATGTTATAAATTATTGTTACTGAATTGCGTCATATAAGTGCAGAAGCAAGAAAACCTGATTCTATTTCAAAACTACAAATCAAAACTCTTTAAGAAATGTGTTCTGTTGTTACTCATAAAAAAGAGACTTGTTACAAATAAATCAATTAGTTGGCAAATGCTGAAAAATGATCCGATCCTTCCCCGTCATAAAGAATCTCCTTTGTTGTGTTGGTTGTTTGCATGGGTCAGTGCTGTGCAGCAGCTTTGGCTGAGGAGAAGAAAACATTCAGCATGTCAGAATACACACACCAATTCAAAAGATTGTATAGGCAGATTAAACGTGTTCAATTTGCAGACAGATATTGAGATGTTTTTAATAGTAGATTTCACAAAGACCAAATGTGTAGCTTTGCAAATCTGATACTTGGACCTGAAATCTGTTTTGCAATATGTCGTGACTTCAACTCCTAATGGGCACGATTCTGTTTTTTTTTTTAAATTTACATAGAAAACAAAACATACAACGCACCAAAACACCAGTTTCACACAGAAGGCCGCCACATTTCACCAAAGCAGCCCTGCCTGAGCTATGTTGACCCTCCACAACAGCTGAGAAGAATATTTGGCTTTTAATAGCACCCAAAACAAAGAAATCAGGTCTGTGCACAGATTTGATTTCAGAGACTTGACACAAATGGAGAAGAAATTACAAAAATGTAAAGTAAATAGAAAAAATTCATCTGTGCGAACAAAAAAGCTGATGAGCTACATAAAAATAACATGTATCAACATAATAAGAACACACAATCCTCATTTGAGAGCATCATGTAGACCACTATTAAAAGAAAACAAGCAAAACATTTGAAGGGGTTTGAGTCTCTTTTGCCACCAATCTGTGCACGTTCCTGAACAAAACCAAGTGACACATACTACAACACAATGAATACAATGAGTCCACACTATATACCTGGACCAGAAATACTCACCAACACTCCAGCCACTCAGTCCCTGCACCAGTGACAATGACAAATTACGTTTACACGTCTGTGATCGCAATTGAGGATGATTCCTGATCATTTTATTTGTCCCTCAGTACCGTCTGAATCATTTTAAAATAAGAATTTACTTGACTGCTTTAGACGTATTCAGACTCACAATGTGTTTGTGTTTGTACTTCTAACATACTGAACTGAACTGATTTGAGGTCTACAGGACAGTTGCACAAAGTGAGGACATTTTTGCTGGTCTTCTTCATGAGGCTGGCCAGATGATTATTATTAATATTGAAGAAAGCATGTGTCATTCGCTGTGATGGTTAAGTTTAGGGGATGGAAGATGCATTATATTAACGAAGGTGCGAAGGTATACTAACCTGCGACCAGTTTGCTCTTGCGTGAGGCCTCTGAGGCCAATGCATGGGACACGTTCATGATCCTCTCTTGCTGCTGTAGAACCGAGTCCAGCTCACTGAAGTCCAGCGGTGCAGATGGCTGTATGTTCTGAACACTGTTGAAAAGACATAAATACTCAAGACTACAAACTACACCCATGGCAGACATTTTAAATTCACTATATGTACCAGTACATTTGTATATCTGCACTGGAGCAGAAACACACCTTCCACTTAGATTTAGTAAAGTAAGACACTAAATCAAATGAGTGTCAACTCATTATTTGCGTTCTGTCTACCTGGATTTGGCCAGGAGGTTCTTGATGCGCTCTGCCCGGCGGAAGCGTTCCTCCAGCTCCTCTGGACTAAGAGGCTCCTCGGAATCGGACTCAATGTAGCGCTCTGGGATGGGAACTTTCTTTGGTTTGGCCAGCTGCATGTTGGAAAGATGGGTAGTCAGTCTCAATAGTACTTTACAGTAGTCCAAGATTTATCTGGAATCTGGGGACCTGCAGCTTAGTGCATCCATTTCTTTATTCATTTCTGTAAATAGAGCTCCCTAAATCTGAGGTCTGTTTTTGGCTTTCCCATTTCATGTACTGTGCATCTCCTTTTCATGAGGAGTGGATGTAAGAGATAAAATATCATCTCTTTCAACAGAATTCACTTTGTCAGCCAGCTTCATCAAGAGAGTGACTATTTTTTTTTTACATCCTTTGGGTAATTATCACAAGATGACAAAATAGAACTGGAAGTAGAGAAAATAATTCACACCAACGCATGTTTGCAGGATCACAGATAGTGTCCCAAGATTAACGGAGAGAAGAAAAGGCTATTAGAGGATCCGAATGTGACTCGAGCTGCCACTGACACTTTTATTTTTTATGACCGAGACTCGAGTCCAAGCAGATGTGTGTGTCTACCTCTCGGCTGATGTCCAGGTTGTAGTCGAAAGGCTCCACATCCACCTCTCGTATGTGAGTGGCCTTCGCTGTCACCCATTCGTCTGAGTGAACCCTCGCTCTCTCTTTCACTTGGTTCCATCCTTCATCGCTCTGACCCTCTGCCCCGAGTCGCTCCTCCTGCCAATCAAACACCTACAAAAGGCATGAGTCAGGATTACACAGCTGGCCTGGTGACAGTGAAAAACTGATTTGCTGATATCATTTTTTAGATGCCTTTTAGTTAAGTAGATATAAATGAATCATAAAGTCAGTATTTATAGATGTTTGTTTGAAGGATTTTAATGTTTTGTATAAATAGAAATATTACAAATATTTATGTAGATTATATACATGTAACAATGTCCATCTAAGGTTTCACACCACAAACATACTAAGAGTGGAAATCCTCAGCTTATTGATCAGTTATTCAGCTGAGTAAGACAAAATGAATTTGCACATGCAAATGAATTTGGTCATTGATTATTTACCGGTTCAGCTTCTCAAATTTTAATATTTGGAGAAGTCATCTTGGGCAGTTTTACTATTTTCATACAATTTTCTTAAATAAAAGGTTAATCGTGAAATTATAGAGGTCGCCTGCTGCAGCACTAGTATTTTTATAGATCAGTAGAGGTTAAAAAGGCCAACCCACATGGAGCAGTGGCAGTAAAGGGCAAAGGGGGGTAATGATGTAATGAGGTTTAAAGCAGTGAGTTTATTGGGAAATATGAAAACTAGCATTGACAGTAGTACTTTGGTACCACCACGTCTTGCTAGTTTACAACATTTATCTTTTACTAATATATGTATTAGTATCGACAAATTCAACACAAAGAAATGACAGAGAAGGGCTCTGTTTAAATATGTAACATTTTTGCAGTGAGTCGTGCCTCAGGTAGAGGGAGATGAATATATATTTAATGTCTCTGTGCAACCGGGAATAATTATAGCGACAAGTTTGTCCAGGGATTTGAAAAGATGATGTTTAGTATCATCAACGCAGAGCAGATCCAGGCAGATGATTAGCTTGTTTCTAGAAGCTGTAATTACACACATACCGCATCCTTCTCTCCTGTGGACTCACTGAACCAGTCGACACATTTGCATCTCTAAAAATACTACATACAGTATTATAGTACATATACAATGCTTGACAAATTTATTAGACCACCACCCAATGCAAAGTTTATGCCACAGCTGCTCTAAATTAACAGCATTGATAATTACCATTGATTATTATCATTTTCTATGTTTCTGTAATGGTTAATACACCAGTATGTAGAAGCCCTTAAACTAAAATGCTAATAATTATAATGATAATTCATAATAATAATGAAAATCTTAATAGTAAAATCGAATTATTAATGTTATCCATGAGTTTTAAAATGTACTGTTTTATAAAGAAAACTAAAAAAATAGTAAAGCACATTATTTCTTGATAAAGATGTCAAATTATAGTTATTTACTTGCATTCCTAAAGAGAAGAATTACTTTTAGTGGTTGAATGTTATGCTTGATTCATTTCTGAGCAGTCCAGTGAGCCGGCTCAAATTTGGGTATATATTCAGTTTGCAATTCCTCATTCCTGTTCAAAATGCTAAAACACTGAGGGCTCACTGAAAATGAAATATTAATTCTTATTCTCCTATGTGTAGTTGTGTGTGTGTGTGTGTGTGTGTGTGTGTAGTGTGGGGTACTTGTGAGTAATCATCCAAGGAGCATTAAAGCCATGCATGAATCCTTCCCCACTCCTGTAGCCTGCAGCAGGGTCTGAGCTGTTGGTGTGTTTACATGCTCTGAGAAACACAGCATCCCATGCCTTGTTGAGCTCAGGAGAATCAATCACACACACGATAGAGAGAAAGAAAACCATGCAGACACTAATTGATCACACCACCAGATTAGCAAGAACACAGCCAAGAGGAGGTTCAGAAGCAAGAAACTCTTTATTGTCGAGTGCAAATCTCTACATGATAGAAAAGAAAAGGGGAAAGAGTTGTGCATTGCTTCTCAATTACATATAATTAGGTGGTAATTAGCGGTTCACTTCTCTAAGTTCTCTACTATATTTCTACTCTTCAACTGAGCAACCTCCTGCAAGTATGTTGGCTTTGATCTGATATATTGTACGTAGCTGTGGGAGGATAAAAGCAATATGGCAGAAGAAGCTTTCAAGATTAATACTCGTCAGAAAAACAAGGAGCGGACAGCAGCGCTATGGAAAACCCAAACTGTATGTAAAGTATGACAGCCACATGTATCTTCTACATGTACAGTGCTACAAAGACTATTCGATTTGTCTGTCAACAGTAACGTAATCAACAGTTTTGATCACTTCACTAATTGTTTCAGAATTTATCCAGCAAAAACTGACAACTGTTGCTGATTTGCTCTGTTTGATATCATTCTTAATTAAATATCTCCGTAAACTGTTGGTCTAAACAATCTTTCACCTCACCGTGGTATCTGTGGCGTTATTAGTTACTTTTCACAGATTTTGTTGGCAAAAAGATCGACCAAAAAAACGACACACGGATTGATTCACTCCAAATATGTTTTCACACATTTTCAAATATTGCCACTGCGCTGTTCCTCCCTCATGTTGCACACGGAGCTCCCCATGGCAGAGCTGTCTGCTCCTTGTTTACAGTTTATTATGTTTCTATTGCATTTTAAACCAGTTGCTTGAACCTGTCCTGTATATTTATGATGCATAAAACAGTATAGGCCACTTAAAAGTACTCAGATATGAGTACAGATTCTCTTTCCGACATTAACTGTGGCAATATAATTATCATCCACTTTCAAACAATAAAAATAAACTTGTAGTTTGTACAAGAAGCATTAATGAAGATGTTGATTCAAATATAAAATGGTGTAAACATGTTTTATGCTGGTGGAGTAGAGAAAATAAAATATGCTCTGGCATTTATGGTTCTAAGCAGTAAGTAGCAGAGGATTACAGACTGTGTATTGCTCACTGTTACAGGGAATTTGATTTCAAGGACTTATGGGAAATGTAGTCGGATTACAGGCAGATCTCACAGCAGTCTGGTTACGAGTGTGTTTGTTAATCTGTAATCATAACACCAAACTGGTAGTTACTATACATGCATATATGTATGTTGTGTTATTTTAATGGAAGACTTTGACATTTGACTGTATTACTTTTTTCACCCAGCATGTTAGCACTGTTAGAATTCCTTACTATCCACGAGGCCACGAGGGGCCAGGAGGGCTTTAGCTTGAATTGCAAGTGTCAAAGTATTCCTTTAAGTGTTAAAACCAGCAGTGTCCCCACATCATCCAGACAGAGTTCTGCTGAAGCATCCTTAAAGTTAGCTCTTGTGTCGTTTCTTTGATTTTGAGGTGGAGACCCGAGCTCGGAAAACAAACCATGATTAGTTCAAATGTTGATTGAGGAGGAAAATTTGAGGCAAAGGCAAAAAAAAAAAGAAAAAAAAAAAAGATAATCAGCGAAAAAAGGCACTTGGATTTCATTTGAATAAAAGAAAGAAGGGAGGTGTGATCATGATTTTTGCCACTAGCATTGCCTCTTTTCTTCATTTCGTCAACCTGAATACGTTTCCCGTCTCCCCACCCTTCTATATGCTCTATATATACCAAATCTCTACAAAATATAACTGTACAACTGTATACTGAAAATATCCCTCAGTAAATAAATAAAAGTGTACAGGTACACGGTATGTAGATGTACATAAATGGGCTCCTCTCTCTGCTTTCTGGTGATAAAATGAAAGGAAGGCAGAATGATGCCTTTCATTCTCTTCTTTTCTCAATGGATTTTACATTCAGAATTGTGTCAGTGAGGTCCCACCAGTGGGCAGTGGTAACAAGGGGTTAAAGTGACCCCAGAACCTTTAAAAAAATAAAATAAACAGGGAGTGTCACTGTCCCAGTCCAAAACTAGCCCAGCATTCCCCACCCTGTGCTCATTTTGTCTCCCATTGTTCTTAAAGCATTAAAGAAAGCTAGCCAGCCACAGTCAGTCCTACTGTTCAGCTTGTTAGTGCTCATGGCTAACATCAACAACCACGGGTTACACAAGGAAGATAGTGCTAGCATGTTAGCATTCCAGCTAGGTTATTATGTGGCTGGGGGCTGGAAGGTGTCATAGCAGCAGTGAAGGTGGTGCTCCCTGTGTCTGCTGCTGCTGCGCGGGGGTGGTGGGTAACGTACGGAGGTTGGAGGATCGGAGGTGTTGGAGGGCAGCCTGGAGGAGGAGGAGGAACGCTGGGTGGTGACGGTGGAGGTGGAGCGTTCACCCTGGCTGAGGTTCCTCTTTCGCTCGCGAACTAGTGCCTTCTGGTGGCGCTTCATCCTCTCCAGCTGCTCTTCCGCAGTCATTCGGCCTCGAGACTGACCGCTCGGGGGCTGTGCGGCTTCTGTAGGTGATGACAAACGCTCCAAGGCACTCTTGGGTCTCTCGTGCTGAGACAGGGAAGGAAAAATGGACCAGGAGCGGGATGAAAATGATAATAAATACATAAATAAATAAACTGAATTCAGTTGTTGTTTTTGTTTTTTCACTAACTTTGAGATATCTTCAGATACCTCCACCCCCAATATCTTCTGACTCACCCTGGCTATGGAACTCCCGGGCCCTCTCCTTAAGGTGACGTAGGACGAGATAGAGGTTGACTGGTTCTGTCGGGACGAGGAGCCTAACAGACCTACTTGATAAAAATCAGCACAGTTTGTTTTATTTTCATTTGCAAAGTGAATAAAAGCCGAAGCAGTCATCTCATACAGGGCAAAAGTATTGACAGACCATTCGATATGAGCAGTGAATTATAGGAAATATAAAACGGCTCAACTTAATTAGTAAATATAAAAAAAAAAAAAAAGATTCTTTTTATTAAATGTAGCAGGATTCAGGAGAATTTTAATAACATTCCAGATGGTGATTCATCCCTCTGAAATATATGGCTCCTCTCATGGGCGACAATAAATGTTATTACTGAGGGATAATTTATTTATTTATTTAAGATAAGGACCACATCCTTTAATTAATTAAAGAAACTTTTTTTTCTTCTCATCCACATGTTGTTATCTCTTTGAAAGATCTTTGAGATGGGATGATAGCTTGTATGTATAAATGAATAAAAGTCTGTATTTTCTGTTTAATGTATGTATTTCAAAGGTTTCTGTTTATATACCTTTGCTCGGGAAATACTGGTAGTCAACGTCAGACCCGGCGCTGTGGTGGCTTATTCCTGGCAGTTCTGGTTCACTCAGATATGACCGCAAGTCAGTCTGAAACCAGAAAGAATGAGACAGGTTCAGTTTGAGATGAGATATTAAAATCATCAGAACTGCACTTACATGGTTTCATTCTAACAGGACAACAGTAGGGAGTTGGATTTTTTTCCCGCATACCTTACAGTCTCCATTGACAACATACTGTCCACTCTCTCTGTCCCTCTTCCTCTCATCTGATTGGCGCTTCAGCCCACGCACAGACGTGTGACGGATCACCGTGGCCTCTCTGGGGAGAGGCGGCACCACGGGGGGCGTCTCCTCGTAGTCGTAGAGGCGAGGCAGTGGTGGCCTGGGTGGGGCGGTGTCCTCTGCCTGGACAGTGACCAGGCAAGAAAGGATTTAGTATTTCAGAAGTGCAATAAGTAGAGCTGTTTTACGGATACACCTTTTTTGGTGAAAGTTTCCAATGTAGAACTCACTAAATCCAGCAAATATTCCTTAAACAGCAGGGTGACACTCACCCACTTTGGCATGGTGCTGTGAGGCAAAGTGTGGGAGAGGACACTGGGGATGGAGCTGCGAGGAGGAGGCTGGACCTCTGTGCTATGAGAAGGCACTGCTGGGTCTGACACCGAAGGCACTAATTTCCTCTCTGTGTGAACACACAGGTTGAAATAGATTTACAGTCAGGGACGAGGAAAATAACTGATGACATTTACACTGAAGGAGCAGAAAAACAGACATATACATGTATCGTCTGATGTACAAAAAGATCCATTTTGCATTTTTCCTGTTGCTGACAATAACAACTGAGTTGCTGTGATTACCAACCTGGGTTCTGGACAGAGTCGATGGTAATCTTGTAGTTGGCTTTGCTGGCACTCAGTCCCGATATCACGTCCTCGATCCTCCATAGCTCACGCTTCATCTCCCCTTTCTCTTGCTACAGTTTGACACGGATACAAACAAACGGACACTTTTCTTACTGCGTTCATGTTTCCATGACTGCATTCACTCATCATTTTTTTAATTTATACACAGGATATGTAAGATTTCTAATTGTCTGGAAAATGAAGTACAAATGTAAGTAAAGGAAGCCCAGCCTATGAGAGAAGGTAGATGCTTTAACTAAATAACCAGAGCTCACATTTTGGTGGCGGGTCTCACCTGAGGGGTAGCACTGTGGTTCATGTGTGCATGAAGCGCCATCCTCAACTGCTCCACAGATCTCTCCAACCGGCTGTACTCCTCCCAGGCAAGTGCCATTTCCTGCATCAGATACAGTCTTAGGTTACATATACAGTTAAGTTACACGGTCTGCAACATACATGTATAGAACCGGATGTGTCTGAATATATTGCATACATACCGTGGAGAGGCGTGAGATTTGGGCCCTGATGGTGACCAGATCTTCCTGCAGCAGCCTTTGCTGGTAGGCGATCTTTTGGGTGTGGGCCGGCTGCTCCTGGTACTGCTCCATCTGCTGGTGGGACAGATCCAGCACACTCTCCAGCTTGTCCTGAAGGGGCGAGGAGTCACAAAGCAAGGGGGGGGGTCAACCAATGCAATGACCTGCTTTCCTGATATAATGTTACTCTAAAAATGTGCACATATTCAGAAAATAACACTACTGTCATTTTACTTTTCAGTGAGTTCAGTACCCCTTTAAAAACTGATGTGAACTTCACTTTGGGTTCTACGGATTTTTGGACAGTCATAAAAAATCATGAGTCACAGTCAGAGAAATCAATATGACTACCTGTCCTTCAATAGAATTTCCTATATGACTGTGAAAGCTGAATCCACCAGTGAAACATCTGATCTTTGACATCTGAGTCACCGTCTGTTAACAAACTCCACTGCAGCCCTGCTGATAGCAGCAGAGTAAGTTTGTAAGCAAGTTGTCCTTGAATGTGATACCATCATTGGAATATTTCCTGTTATGAGCCTGTTGACTCATCAGACTTGACCGAGGTCAGCGGATAGAACGAGGCGGTTTGATTCACAGAGCGCCCACGTGAACCAGCAGAGTGCGTTACCTTGTCCTCCTTCAGGGAGCTGATCCTCGCCTCCAGATCCTTGAGGATCTTGTCCTGCTCACACAACCGACTCAACTTCACCTGCAGATGGAGACACAGAGCTGAGTGGGCATGGAAAGAGAGAGAGAGTGAGAGATGAAGCACTTCTCTCACCAGAGAGTGTCTGTGTTGACCTCTGGGAATTAAGTGGTCCATTTACTTAATTAGAACTTCCCCTCATCTCTGTGGCTGTAGATAAACGAATGCGTGTCTGAGAGCATGCGTTCCAGTGTGTGTTTGTGAGTGTGATGTGTTAATGGGCATGTATACATACCAGTTTTTAAACGCTTGCAAGGTTGGTAACATTTAATATTCACAGCCCTGCAGCCCCTCCTAATTACTGTGAGTGAGCCCATTACACAAAGTGGGTGCGACCCACCTGACACTTTTAATTACAGTGTCATGGAGGTTCTGAGCCTTGTTAATTAATCCCCGATTAAACCCTGCAAACTTCAAGGCAAAGGTTGGCTCGCTTTATCGTCCGACACAACATCCGTGTAATAAGGTTGTGAGTGAACAGAGTGCTTATCCATAGAAATGTCTGCACTCAGCACAGGTTTTTATATTCCATCCGATACATTTTTAATACTGTTTTTGTCTCCAAGGTGATGTTGTTGATGTTGTTGGATCTAATCAAATATTCATTGTAGACATCGCTCTCATAAATTGTTTAAGCTGTTGGGTACAAAGCTCATGCCGAGAAATACTTTTAGAAGACTGTGGGAGAAACCGCAGAGAATTGTTTGGATTATCAAACTGAAAGGGTTATGGCATTTATGTATTAATGCTCTCTGCTTTCTGTTTGACCCTTGAAGCTGAGAGTGATAGTGCACAGCGTCCTCCCACAGATTTTCCACAGCATTCATATTTTGTTTGGCCTTAATTACCCTCCCATTACACTCCCATAAACAAACTAAAATTTCATGTTCCCTCATCTGTAGAGGAACAGAACAGAACAAGACAGAACTTGCACGGTGTGACAGAACACGCTGACTTTATATTTGTTATTTTGCTGAGAGCAGACGTGTGCATGTGCACGTGAGTATGTATTTGCATAAAAACTGCACGCAGTAATAGAAAATCCTTATCTACAATCATAAATCTGTCAATGTTTTCATTTCAAGTAGGTTTCAAACAGACAAAGCTGTGTGCTCATAAAATGTGATGTGCTGGGAAAATAGCCAAAAAAAGTATTATTATTAAAAGATAGCATACCTCACTATATGAACACATCCTGTGAATTCACGTAAAAACAAGAAACATATCCTTTGCCAGCAGCTTCTTCACTACCCTTTTTTTTTCCCACAAAATTTTCTTTACTTCATCTTCAGACATCTGACTTTGTGACAAACAAACAGGAACAAAAACATGACCTCCCTGGCAGTGTAAAAATGGAACTGCTCTGTATTTAATGAGGTCTGCACTTACATCCACGTCACTTTCTGCAACCTTGACAGGTTTTCCTGACTCCTTCAGCATCTGACTTCCAGCCATCTAAAACAAAATTGCAAAATAAACATTTCCAAATGTTAGCTTTGAGGTCAAATAAAGCTTTTGAACTGTGGGGCAACAGAGATAGAGGAGAACACAGAGACCAGCTACAAACTACAGAGCTACGAGGTTGAGACAGACTACCTGCCTCTCTTTGCCTCGTTTACATGACAGCATGAGTGAGGCCTGGGCACATAGAATCAGCTCTTGCCATGAACAACAAGACAGCTATGGACACTTTGAAGCTCTGCACAGATTGACTTATCCACCATATAAACATCTGTAGACTCCATTTGTTTTAGAACAAACTGTGTGTGCGTGCTTTTGTGCACCTTGGACTGCCTGAGTTCAGGTGCTCACTTTGAGTTTTACTGCTGTTAGCGACAGGGTGCTACAGTGTTGGAATAACCTCCTGAACACACACATTTCTAAAATGTTCAAATGTGTGCAAGTTTAACAATGAGAAAAAAATCAACAAATTTCACTGAGAACATCTCGGCTTGGACGTTATTAGAGACACGACACAGCTAAGTCCTGTGTTACTGTCAAGGAGGTGCAGCGTTTCAGAGACGATGGTAGAAGCAGCTGGCTTTTCAACCACCGGGCCACAGCCACAACACATGCACTGCCGAGCCATCCCATGCTCACTTCTCAACAGCATCATCATCATCATCACGAATGTGGGGGGTAAAGGGGGGTTGGATCACATGGAGAGAAGACGTTTGATGCCATTCAAGCCATGAGCGTGTTGCAGTAAGCAATAGGATGGTCTCTACAACAGAAACTCTCTAAACACACACTCACATACAGACTATACACATGCATCCCTACTCTCAACACTGTACAAACATGCACAAGCATAAATGCACACACCCACTCAATCACAAACACACTACATCCCTTCGTATACTACATACACTGGATACACACACACACACACACACACACACACACACACACACAGACATACAGCTTACGTTCATTAGAGGCCTGAGAGGCCCAGCAGTGCAGTGCAGTAGTAAACTGTGAACTGCGAGGATCAGGGGCTCTAGAGCTCTGATCTGGGAGTCAAAATCACAAAGACACAGAGCCGCAGTCACAAAACGGTGACCGCTTTCATGAAATGCTACTAAAAATCACATTTCTCATGGGGTGGGGTGGGGGGGTGTTTCGTCTCACATGGATGTCAGAGCATCTCTATTCAAAGTGTGCGCACTAGTGTTTCAGTTTAACAAGTTGAACATGGGCCACAGTAGAAATGGTTGTCAGTATTGTGTTAGTTACTAGAGCTATAGGCAGTTCAAATAAGAGACCAGGCACAGCAGAAATAGAGCACTAGCAGAGGATACATTAAAATAACTGGCAAGCATCACAGGGATAAACTCTGTCCATTCAAACATCTCACCTTCAGGTCCAGATACTCCAAGTCCTTCTTCAGCTGCATGTAGGTGTCATCAGCCTAGAGGGTGGCAAACATGAGTGTGGGTTAATTTTGTGTCAACAGGAAAGAAGGAAATAATTCACTATGTGAGCCATTTGAATCTAAAGAAGCTTCATTGATAATCCAGGCAGCGGGATGTAGCGACATTTGTGTACCAAGTATAAAGTGTAAACTGCTGTTACGTGTCTGTGCCGGCATGCATCACGACTGACACACACAGTAAACAGTCATTCGTTTATCTCCTCAGAGATGCTCCTATTGCAACAGACAAAACACCAGCACAATCCAGATCCAACAGAAGCAGCAGAAACATCGCTGAATTCAGCTGTAATTCAGCTCACATCACTCAACAACAAAAACAGACTGGAGCTTCGGCCGGAAATGAAAGGATTTACAACTCAGAGCGACCGAGACTGACCGACACATCCACAGGCTTTTGTGGACGTCGGAAAGCTAGCAGCACAACATGCTATGGACAGCGTCACTATAAGCACGATATGGAAACTGACCAGCCAAGAGCAGCACATGGAGAAAGAGAGAGGATGGTGCTATGACGGCAGCCAGGCCAGCGCTCACAGGTTAGGCATGGTCACACCAACTAGAGCACGGGAGCTGTTGGATAGAGGTTGCCACTGATATACTGAGACTTGGTTTTGGTTTGTCTTTATTTACCAGGGGCATTATTTTTCTTTTCCATGTCTGGCCTAACAGTGTGTCTGATGTCAGTGAATGTCAGTATCAGTGAATATGACAGACAATGTTATAATATCCTTGCTTTGTGATACTAGCTGCTAAATAACTGGGATATTTTGAAATATTTGATATAATAATATATAATATCTGACCTGGCAGTGGCACTAGAAGTGCCAGGATAATAAACATCATTGGGATTAATCCTCTGATTTTAGTGCACTGCAGCCCTGCAATATGTTGAGTGGCAACCTCTACCAGCCCATGATAAAATGAGGGGCAGGCAGGCAGGCAGGTGTGCCGCAGTGGGGCCCCCACCTGGGTGTTGAAAGAGCCCAGGGGAGTTGAGAGGCCCATGTGTCCGAGGTGGGATTGAGGAGAAGGGACGGAGCTGAGGAGGGGGCTGGTGCTAGTAGTGTTGGTAGAAGTGAGGAGGTGGTTGCTGTGGTAGGGCTCTTTGGGACCGTTGAGCCGCTGGAGCTGGGCTAACGTGTGCTGACGTGCGGAGGCCATCTTGGCCTGGTGTCGGCGCAGCTGAATGAGGAACAAGGTAAGCTCCTCGGGCTGTCAGGCACCACAGGACATTAAATCTGACATCAAGACTGACACCAAACTTCAGTGAAACTTCTCGTTTTTTAAAAGCAACCATTCACAGTGCTCGGAGCCACTGATGGCTGAATTGAACAAGCAGGACGGCAGTTAAATTAAGGAGGATTAATTGTGTTAGAACAAAAGGCAGGAACACGGCAACAAACTGAACATGTCACAACGTCTCAGATACAGCTGACTGGCTTCGCCGACAAAAAACTGATCAAGATTAAGCCAATATATATTATTATCTGTGACCGCTAGAGAATGAATGCACTTGTGCTGAATGATTACTTGAGTGTTGTTGTAACATTGTAAGATATTGTACTGTACACTGTACTGTGTATGAGTATATTTTCTGTTGTTGTTAAGACGTACCGTCTTGCCATGAAGGCTGGGCGCACTGACTGTGTGTGTGATGTAACCAGATGGAGGCATAGACCGTCTCTCAATAGTAGCAGCCTGACAACACACAGACAACATATTTTACATTTCATTTACACTGTTTGAGTTATAGAAATAAAAACATCTAATTATGGACAATATGTGCTATTACAATTACAAAAAAATAAAGATGAGCCTACCACAAACAAATCATCAAAATAGTAAAAAAAAAAAAGACAGAAGGCTATGATGGTCTTAGAATATCATGTTTACATGACCTTGACTGTGCTGTTTATTTTCTCTGTGCAATATTAGGCTGCATGTGGTTATGAGAGAGTAGGCGGGAATTTGCATATTTGTGTGTTATTTTCACTCAACTTTAAAAATGACAGCCAGTCTGCATTATTATTATTATCATCATTACCATGTATGCACACGTTTACAGTAGTTAACAGTGTCCTTTGACTGACTGCTTCAGGTCATTGAACAGACTCAGTGCTTTAAGGATATGTCTGCCATTGTACCCCGAGGCGCTGAAACAATTACTGTGTTCAGTGGAGCACAGTCCAACATCAGCTCCACAGTCAGTACAACTGACACTGTTCTGGATGAGAAAATATTCCATTTGATATTTTGCACTTGATGGTGAGAAAGAAAAAGGAAAAAAAAGCTTTAATGGTCCGATCTGTGGGAGAGCACAGGGTGGATTCAATTTCATACAATCCATGCAGCGAGAACAGGAAATAATCTGTTGTCATTCAAATGATATTGAATCTATTTTGTCTAATTAACCATATTCAATGTAAAATACAGTACCTGTCCTTCATACTGTACACCACAACCTTGCTGCTGTATAACTTCTCTTTTCTTGTATTTTTACTTAAATATTCTGGTTAGGTTTACTGTGATTCTAAGGTAAGAGTGAGAGCTAAACGCTTCATATTACCCTGGCCTTGTCCCTTATTTCAACATTTCCAAGCCTTTCAGACGGATGGAGAGTAAAACTGAACCTCTGTGCTGGTTATTGATGCTGCATTACAGAATTAACTAATAAAATACAAATTTGAGTTCTGTCTCAGGTAATTACACCTTCTGTTTGTTTGCAACGACCATGTGAGATTGTGTCTGCCTCTGTCACGTTATCTTACCTTGAGCATCTGAGATTTGGTCCTGCGGGGGGAAACGGTGAAGGGGATGTCTACCACAGATCTATCGCCCATGGGTCTGACTGTCACCCGCTCAGCTGGCGTGTGCGGCCTCCGTGTAGGTGACAGGGTTCTGCTGATGCCAGGTGGAATTCCCGGTGGAGCAATGTCTGCAGATGAAGGTGGTACTGACACACAGCGAGGTGGTCCCTCGGACTTGGGTGCTGAGGAGGAGGGAGGCACTGTAGATGGAGGGCGAGGGCCAAATGGGTACTCTGGAGCTGGAGTGTAGAGTGGGGCTGTGGGGCTGCCGTGCCGGAACTGGTGCCGTTGTTGCCACTCGTACAGCTGCAAGACGGTGTTGGACCCTGAGCCACTCTGCTCAGGAGTGAGGCGGAAGTGGCTGAGACGGTCCTGGGCGTATTTGTACTCGCCAAGTCGAGCGGGTGGGGGGCTCTGGCGAGGTGTCCTCGGCAGGGTCTGGTATGCATCAATGGACGTGAACTTGTGCTGTGTCGGTGGTGTGCGACGAGGGAGGGTGTTCTCTCTGGATGGGGGGCTGTAGTATAGCAACACAAAAGGATTTTTCTTTTACACAGATTATCTATGTAAGACTTACCATCAAATAAGAAAACATGAAATAAAACATAACAAATTGTATTTCTATACTGTGTCCTACCCTTTCTGGTCAGCCTTCTGCACTTGGACCCAGTGCTCCACTTGTTCCAGAGCACTTCTTCTCTGCACCTGCTTGTTGGTGTCAGCAGAGGGCGGCGCTGGCACCCTCTGGTACGTCCCCGCTGCAATCCCGTTGGGCTCCAGGATTGGGCTGGGCGTGGAGACGAGGCCGTTCCTTGTGCAAACGCTGGAGGGCAGCGTTGAGGTGGCTCGTGAAGGTGCCCGGGATGGAACCCTAGAAACGGGCGCCGAAGCTGACACGTGGTCTGACTGTGGTAGGGAAGAGGATGCCGGGTTCGAGGGGAGAGAGGTGTGTGTGTCCATTTCCAGGGCTGTACTTCCTATAGGGTGCTCCAACATGGTATTGGCAGGAGATTCTTTGTGGAAGCTGCAGCGGTCGTCCGCATCACGGTGTATGGGCTCCAGGAGAACCTCGTGGATGATAGGTCTTGTGGTCTCAGCGTCTGGGATCTTGGTCTGGTGGTGGTTTACGTGATTCGCCTGTGGGACAGCATGCTGCTGCATCATGTTGAGCTTCTCTAGCTTTTCAGATGGTCTGTGGAGGGTAGAGATTACACAAAAATCTCAGATGAATGTTAAACTGAACTGACAGGATATTTGAACTGTTTCCTCCTTGAATTTAAAATTCACACATAATCTCACAAACTTTTACTTTCAAAGTTTGGATAAACCTGAACCAGGTAATAATTACCTAGAGCGGTTATTCTGACAGCTGATTCTTTTTCTCAAACCTCTCAGAGGATTTCAGTGGCTTTTACTCTGCACTATTACTTTGCACCAAATCTGTTTCATTTGATCACTTCCCTGATATCCCATGGACGTCATGTTCCACCATTTCAGAGGTCTTACTCTTTGTTCTCTCAGATAAAAGAGAATCTTTTAGCCTCAGCTTTAACGACAGGGCTAAATACGCCACGCAGACCATTTTAAAGCTGTGCAGATGACAAACAAAGCCTTGTATCCACAACTGGATTTTAACTCATTCATTAAATCCTGTGTGACAACAAGCTTGATCTCTGAAATTCAGTGAACCGTACACCAAAGTTTACTTTTAAATGAATTAAACAGCTTCAAGTGCCGCATGCTCCCCGGTTGAATATATTTAATATAAATTAGCACTATTATGACTCTTATGTCTTATATGAAATGCATTTTCATATAAACCTACGCTACCACAGAACTAGATGTTAAAGTCAGTCAAATCTTGAAAATGAAGTGCATGTCATACAGATAGTACAGTTTCTAAAATACATAAACAAAGAACTAGGACAAGATGTGAAAGAGTTTTAAAAAAATGTCCAAGTGAGCGCTGTTTCATTAACAGCCAGTGCAGTCATGTGGTATTCCCTCTTCCAAAAACAAAAAGTGAAAACGAGCGAGGCTGTGTGTGAGGCTGCCACCTCTCCCCGTCAACACATGAATAATACATGGAGAAAGTGGCCGCTCATTTAAAAACAGCATTTCATAACATCGAAGTGCACTCTTTGAAAGGTACGTACAGTCATGGCCAAAAATATTGGCACCCGTGCATTTCTGTCACTATTTCTTCCAGAAAAATGTTACAACTGCAAATACTTTACATATTCATTTTTTTGTTTGCATTGAAACAACACAAAAAGTGGAGAAACACAAAACTCAAACAATTTTCTGGGAGAAGTAGTGCATTATGTGACAGAAATGCAGGGGTGCCAATATTTTTGGCCATGGCTGTAAGCACACTAGGCTCATATGCTATAGCTTTAGGACTGGAACTTTGTTCCAAGTGTCACATATAATGACATAAGAAACACTTTCTAAGGAGTATGTGCACAAGAGACATAACAGCTGCACATAAACAAAGGCTATTATCTTAGTTAGTGCAGTTTTATGGATTATTCTTGAAGGAATTAATAATACAATACAGTATTACAAAAATGCGTTTAAATGCAGATCAGTAGGTCAAATCAACCAAATAATCAACCAACAAATAAATAAAATGTCCAAAGCAATGCAAGTCTACAAGAAGGAATGAAGATTTTATAAAAGCTCATGAACTGGAGAGCTGCTGAATAAATAGTTTTATGTGCAGAGGAACAAAAGTGATGATTCGTGTGAAATGATAATAAACAGGTGATCCACCGCACTGTAAAATATAAAAATATCCCTGGCACTAAAGACGGACTGATGGAAAACTTTCAAAAAGTAATAAGTACATGAGTGTTAAGTGCCTTACTTAGAGAGAGAATGTGTAAATGTGTGTGTTTTCAGTCAGTCCTGCTGAGTACACTAGTGATTTTAGTGTAATCCCACAAAGTTTTTGCTTTAAGCAACATTGGAATCAAAATACTAGCAAAAAACACAAGGGGAAGCTCATGGCGTGAGGTGGAGAAATGAGGTTTTATCAGCAGAAAAAGAAAAGGTAATGATGTGGAACATTTTTAGTGTTCAGTCACTGAATATACTCATACAGAATTCTTGTGAGGTGTACAGTTTGTGTGTGTGTCTGTGTGTGATTCGTACCTGATCACTGTGCCACTGTTGTTCTGCATCAGTGTGGCGTGGTTCATGGCCCTCAGCCAGGTGTTCATGTCCTCCTGGGTGTCAGCGCTGAAGTAATACGTCCGCATCCCAGTGTGCTCCGCCTGTGAGCCAATCACAGAGCTCTGCTTGTAAATGTATGAGCGCATACCAGTGTGGCTAGCCTATAGGAAGAGAGAAGAGGCCGTGTGAGTGTCGTGGTCAGAGAGACAGAGAAATCAGCTGAGGCACAGTGCGTTACATGAGCATCAGCTTTGGTCAAAGAGATGGGGAAATAACATGCTGTCCGACAAGAGAAACAACATCAAGCATCGACCAATACAGAGAGAGCCAATGAAGGAAACCACACAATAGAAATACAGAGACAAAAAACGCCAGCCAGTAACAACCAACAAAGCCACAACTTTTGACCAATGAAAGGAAAGATTCCTCGGTACAATGGAGAATAGAAAATGTGAGTGTCAGACAAAAGAACCCCAAAGTCTCCTCACAAACCTGTTTTTTCTTGCCATTACAGGATACAAATCCTACTAAGAACATATGAAAGGGCAAATATGACTTATTATAGCTTTTCATGTATACTTGCTATATAGCTTTAAAATCTGGCAAAATTAATGTAATTAAACATTAATTACAGCGGGCTGGCATGGAAAAGTGTAAAAACGCAGATGAGATAAACACGTCAATACTAAATATCAAATAATATAAACCATAGTCTGCATCCCTGTTGAAGAACCTCTGTTTTTAAAGTTACTTACACATTAAGTAGACTTTATGGCCGATGTCTTACAGCATACTACATTAAAAACACATAAATGCAACACAAGTGCACACAAAATGTTGATTTCTCTCAGATTTGCCAAGAGAATCCATGTGGCATATTGAGATGCTGATTATGACTCCGGTGAGCCTTGGGCTGATCACAATAAGAGGCGACATTAAAATGTGCAGTTTTTATCTTTGGAAATAAGCCATCTGCTAGACACAGAACTGATGCTGTTTCACATTGGGCTAGAGATACCTTTCTAAGTAACCAGGTGAGTGTTCCTCTGTTAACATGTTCAGTATATAGCTTTATAAAGGTGGGCTTGTTCTCTGCCCACAGGTAGCAAAAAAAATCAATTACTCCAGATTATTTGAATTCCTTCCTTCTCTCAACAATAGTTTCCTTCATGTCATTCTCTGTGTCCCAGAGAGCACACGAGCAGTAGTTTTATTCAAAAGGTTAAATCTGTTTTCTCTGCTGTTGTCACAGACATGAGAATTGGCAAGCTATCTACAGAGATAAACAAACACACCATACAACACCAGAACTAGCCAAGAGATCTAAGGTACAGTACATCACTAACAGCTGTTCTTTTTTCATTAACAGCGTCTTAAATGGTTTGCATCCTTGATAAAAATGTCCTTGCTGTAAAAGTGCGGTTATTAAAGGCCCTTTTTAAATAGGGGTTGCACTCCATTGAGTGTAGCTCTAGAAATGTCCTACTTTTCCTGTCTTCCTTCCTTCCTTTCTTCCTTCCTTCACTCAGTGTTTGGTAACTGGAAGACAAATGAGACAACCCACTTAACAACAGATGCATGCAAATGAAAAGCAATTAAACACTAAATCCTCCCAACCCTAATCCATTCAATGAATAATGAATGCAGGATAATAAGTGTGTGTGGAGTGTTGTGGTGGGATTCCACTGCGGCTGCAACGGGATAATTTCACCTCGGTCTCTTCATTTGTTTGTTGTTGTTTTTTTGGAGTGTGATTCCTCGGCAAGGCAGCGTGATGATGGTCAGCAACACACAAACACTGCATCAACTTCTGCAACTCAATGTACACACTCAAACAAGTCCATGAATTATACAAAGACCGTGACCCCTGCTGTTCTATTCCTGTTACTATAAACTGTGAATAAACCCCAGCTGACACATGCAGACATGTACACAAACAAACATAAATGCTCCCATTCCTACAACCCTCCCAAGATCCCCAGCAGCTTAATAAGTCACCTCCCCTCTGAAAGTACTGCTGTCTGGCTGCTCAAATAACCTCATTTAAACAGTCACTGCTGCTGTGCACTAATAAAATGCCTTAAAATATCATTTTTTTACTCACTTTGCTTGAGTGTCTACTTGACCATTATCCTGGGTACATGTTTTAAAATCAGGTGATTGCACCACTCACTTGATTCATCCAAGTCTAGATAACCTTGTGTGCTTGCTTTTTAGTGATGCTCAGGTAGATGGGCAGAAGGGCGGAGTGTACGTGACTGTCTGAAGGTGAGCTGAGACTTGTACTGCCCTCTGCAATAGACTATTGTTTAAGATCATTTTAAAAAGTGAGGATTGTTACAGTCAGTGCTTTTGAATGACATAAGCTAGTAGTTCTGGTTTTCAGGGATACAGTGGTTGTAATTATTTTCTATCTGAGAACCAGATTACTTTCCTAACATGTCAGGTATAAATTAATTCCACAATTTGTACTGACTGAGCAGAAACCTGGATCCTAAAAAAACTCAGTATGTGGTTTTCGATCATGATCTAGGGCTATGCATGTCTGCATTTGAACCAAACACCACAGCAGCTGATTTCACTGATTGACTTCACACTGACTTCATGTATCATTATTAATACCAGCGGTACACTGTACTTAATGTGAAATATCTAACCATGGTGTTAAACACTGTGTAACTTTATTAAAGGTAACATATCTATGCATACCCCAGCACCTACCGAATGTCACTTAGGCCTGGCTCCAGGCCCTCGAGCCCCTGATAAGGATAAGCCATGGAAAATGAAAGAATCATGTCTATGAATCCATAGACCTTATACCTGTTTATCTAGCAGAAGCTACAATCCAGAAAGGTCAAAACTGATTTAGCAAGAGCTAACCACACAGCAGTGATGTAAACACTGCAAACACATATCCCAGATCTGGGATGCTGCTGCATAATGACTCCCAAGTATTTGAAAGAATATGTGGGGAGAAGGCTGCCAATCTGATAGCACACGTGATGTTAGATGCATCCATACCTGCATGAACCATGTTTCTAAACCAACTTTTTGTACCCACTGTCTCATGCTGTGTACTGTGTGTGTATGCTGTTGGTCAGCTGATGTGATTTTTGATTATGACCTTGTCTCCTCTTAGGCTTTCTGATCAGCTAAATCAGGTGGAGTAATGCTTGGTTCAAATAAAAGCCTGCAGACAATTTGAGCACAAGGCTAACCCAGAAGAAAACAACAGATGTTGTCCATATACATGGCTCAGTCAGCCTGGCACTGCTAGGAATGAAGATGTGTTTGGCTAAATCAGAGGACAGGAAACAGGCAGAGGAACTGGTTAGCAACTCTTCTTAAAAAGCGAATGGGAGATGTGTCCAAAAACATTGTAAATTCTTGATGAAAGGAGTAACGGCATCCTCAGGAAGCAGCTGTTCAAATACGCCTGCTCACTCAGCATCAGCATGTTCTGACAGACGGCCACTTACAGCTACAATGAGACCGGCTCCTCGATGAGAGACGGAGGACTGTGGCTTTAGTCAGATGCTTAGGCACGTGCAGATATACTGGCACACGTGTGCAGTGAACACAGCACAGAGACAAAGACAGACACATTTATGTGCTATAATATGTTGAATAAACTGAATCTGCAAAGATTAAACCTATTCCTAATTCTAACACTGATTCTAAATCCTGTTCCTGTAGTGGTTAGGAGTTCACATCGCCGACAATGTCACAAGTACACACCCGTGCGACCTCCATCAGACTATATATATATATATATATATATATATATATATATATGAATGATTTAAAAGCCCTCTCGGATTCATATCGTATCACCAGCCTTAAATACTCCGTATTTTAGTTACGTCTCACACACACACACACACACACACACACACACACACACACACACACACACACACACACACACACACACACACGCACACACACACACACACACACACACACACAAAAGCGACAAAATCCAACACACATCACCAGTGATCTAAAATAACATTAGGAGACTCTGCCTCTCTTTAGCAGGAATGATAAGTCGGTCATTCAGCTCTGAGTGTGTGACCGACACACCTACATGCTGAATCCATACACAGCTGAACGTCTTGCACTCTGTGGTTTGTTTCTGAGTGGGTGTTTTAAGGGTGTTCCTGATTATTGGTTATCTCCACCGCATTTTTTAATGACGTTATGAAAAACTGTTAAAAGTCTCTCTCACCAATTCTTTCTGTCCCGTTTCACCGCGACTAGCCCTCATGGCTTCCTTCCTCTCCACCTATCGCTTCCTCTCTTTATTCGCCTTTTCTTTTCCAGGCCTGATCACTTTCCACTCTGTTCTACAGAGGCCTCTCTTTTTCTACAAACTGAAAAATAATCACTCATTCCTCACACTCAGAAAGGCTTACAATAGTGTGGGCATGTTTCCTGTGGATAGCCCCAGACAAACATGCACACACACACACATGCACTCTTTGTCAGGCGCTATTTAAAGAGTCATTGTGCACGTGAAGATAAGCCTCAATAGCCAGAGCACCACAAAAGCTCCTGATAAGGTAAATTAGCCTAAATTTGTAACTGTAGCAATTTATTTTAAAAGCAAATGGTGATCGTGGGTGCCTCCGTTTTAAATCGTGTCAGCTTTGAGAAAAATAGCGTGTTTCTACTCGGCGTTGCTTAAGAAAAATCTTGTTTGAATTCAGCAGTAACAGGTTTCTCTACTTCAAAGGTGCTTTGGAAGGATCACCATCTGAGTGGATGTGGGGTTGCATAGCCTGCATCTACAAGTAGAAGATCTCCTACATCTTTTAAACATTATTTTTTCAGCTCTTTGTTTCTGGAACAGTAGTGTGAGGTGACATGAGTTCAAAATAAAGTGAAGTTTTTTTCTCTCTCCACGGCATCAGAAAACTGCATGCTGGTACAGTGGATGTGACAGATGGAGGAGACAGTGAGAGCAGCACATAGATGAACGATAAGCCCCACACCAGATAAGCCAAAATACAAAGATTCATATTGCGATAACGATGATGGGGTGAGTGAGAGAGAGAGAAGGCGGTAATAAAAAAGATGGGGGGGGGGGGGAGGTAAATAATGAACACTCAGTAAAACAAACAAACAAAAAAAAAGCAACATGACCATGTCAGCCATAAGGACATGTTAATCTCAAAACATGCAACCAACAGAGAAATATACAGGGGAGCTGTATATTCAGTTTGGACCCAAAAAAAGCCACACCAACGGGAGACAACAAGGATATATAAAGTTTACATCTGGCAAAGTGAGAGCACATGAGAGGGTAGAGTACCTATTTATGGAAGGACTGTCACTGGACGACGCGACACACTCACAGGGAGGGAGGGTAGTCCCAGTCGGGCAGCCAACGAATTGGAACAAGAGAGGGAAGAGGATTCGGTGAAAAGTGGAAGGGAGGTGGACGGTGGCAGGTTGTTGTGAAGCTTGAAGGTTTCATTTGTGGGGTCATGATGCGTACAGGTCAATCTGGCAGTCAACGGTTGTAGCACTCACAAACACCAACATAATAACCACCCTATCAGACGGGTCATGCTGTCGTGGGTTATTCATTCAAACAGGAGTTTGTTTCAACCTGTTTTCACTACCCGATTGGTGGAGTTCACTGCAGCAAGTCTGTCAGCACTCTCAAGTAGAATGTGCTGCTTTCCTGTGATAGAGACTTTTAGTTTTAGACATTAAGGTGTGTGTCTTCCATCACCACTTAGGCCACATTCATACCAAATCACACATTGCGACAATTAGCCCCAGGCATGGTTGCAAAGGGGCAGACATTTTAAATTTAAATTTCTGGGCTCTAAAGTGTGGTCCAGGTTCAGAAACCACCTGTGCATATAGGGGGCGTGGCCTCAATAGCCCTGCAGTAAGCAGTGTGCTTGAGGAATAGCTATTCCTTTTTGTAAATTCCCAGTTTATTTAAACCTATTTATTGGTTTTAAAAATAGACATTTGTTTCTTCTTCTTCGTCTTCTTCTTGTGCATACTGAATATGTTTTGTTTTTTTACATCATGACAAAATGCCTTCAAGGTTGCTCATGTAAAAGATGCATTTATTTAAAGGGATTCTGAAAACATGTTTTCTCACTCCCAAATGACGACATCTACAATATTAGAATTTGTATCATCCAGTGTATCAAACTAGTGTATAATGTCCACTGGGATCGTAGCATACACCAGCTGGGGATCTCCATCCAGTTACCTGTTAACGAGGTAACTGTATCATTTAGTCAGGAGCAGATATCTTTATAAGGTACACAACTTCCACAGGGCATCTCGACCTTTAACTGTGACACTCTCCAGTGGGTGGGTCGACAGTTGTGGCCAATTTACTGTCCATCTGCTTGTGACTTCCAGCTTCTTTCCTGTCGCCTATTCCATATCCAGCACGAGGCTTTAGCCTTCCACATTCACCAAGTTGCATCCCTCTTCTGCATGACTGTTTCCCACTACAGGGAAACAGTCATGTTTATGTCTACAGTCCTGAACAAGAGGTTGACATTTCCAGGCTTTCCTCTTGCGTGCCTCTTGACAAACCCCCCTCCCATGGCACTGTAAGTTCCATCAGGAATATCTTACCCTCTGGGGATATTTGGATGTATGTATGTATGGACGACATGTACAGCTTCTGTCCAACATCAGCCTTGTTCTCCCAAGACCTTGCCATTTGCCGTATGATGGGTCTAATTACCTCCTAGATCACTGGCTGCTTTATCTGCATCTCCAGCTCCAATGCATCAGCTAATACACGCACAACTTTGTAATGGCGACATCTATACCAGCTGTTTTGCACCCTGTCAGTATGTGGCACTAAGTTTACAGCTGGCGTCCTCCCATCAGGACCCAATGTGTTTAAGGGCCCTAGTGACGAAAGAGTGTCATATACTGACCGCAACAGGAATGAGATATGAATAGTTTCTACTCTACACAACTCTATTCTCACTTAGTCCAGGACCCCTGCATGTAAAGCTCCTAAATTTCCTCCTTGAAGTTCCTCACTTCTTCCTGGATCATGGCGTATCCAAGGCCTTGCCTTCAAGAGCAGCGGATATCAATGCTGTTGCACATCTTCAGAGAGTTTGTTGCCTGGTTTGTGGCTGCAGAGGCCCATTTGTAATATGATCTTGTGGTTAGTCCAGCTTGGTGCACGCGTGGATACTTTGTCGCTCTACTTTGCCAACCTAAACTCTTCCACCATGATGATGAAATATGCAGTTGAACTAATCTAATGTAGAGGCATACAGAGGAAAAGTTTGGGGTAATGTCTACGCTATATCTAATTTATACAGCAGATTGTTTTAGGCCCAATGAAAGACACCTAATTCGTCCAATTTGCTGTGACTGAATTGACCATTAGTAAAACATTTACACATTTTATTACTCAGGACCTTTAAGCAGTGAGAAGGTAAGGGATCTGTGTCTTTCTCACGATTTAGAGAACATGGCTAGACTGCCATTGCTATCAAACCTATGACCTTTGGTGCCACAGATTTATTTAATCTAGGCAAACATGTCAGTTCTGTAATTAACCAGGTATAAAGTTAAATCAGACTTGATGACTCATTGATGACAAAAGGCAAATGGCTGTGGTCTGTGTGACCTCGAGACTTTGTGCTAATATATATGCATACACTGTATTAAATCTATGAATGAAATAAAAGCCTCAATGCAAACACTGACAGACATTTAGTTGTGTGTGCTTGTACAGCGTGTCTGCCTTTTAACTTTAGCCGTGTCGGGCTCCACTCACAAAGACTTGTGCCTGAGGAAATAGAGAAACCTCATTCCACTTCATCTTGTCTGTCTCAATAAAGATACTGACAGACATTTAGTGGTAATAGACATTACTACAACAGGTGGTGTGTGCTACATAAAAATAAAGAGTGGTGGCTGGGTGGGCAGTGTAAAGAATGTAGGAAGATACTAATGTTTTATTAACCGTCATTACAAAATAAATCATTTTAGACTTTTACACAGTTTGGCCATAATTGTCATATCAATTAGATGACTGCAGAAAAGTAATGTTTTTAAGACCATTACACATTTTGAGGACAATAAAAAACCTAATTGAACTGATCATTTTGACGTCAGTGTGTTTTTTTCTGCTAATAACTTTTCGATTTCTTGATTCAGACTACAGAATGTTTTTGTCTGTTAAGATGATTACTGTGTCAGATTAGATGTTTAGAAAAGATTAAAAATAAATTGCTGTGACTTCACTGGGAAACATGACAAGGGAACAAGAATATAAACAAACAATGGTGTCCAGTCCAGTGGTGTGTAATCACTAGTCTAGTGTTTGGGAAAAATATTCAAAAAGTTTCCCAGCTCCACCTCACAGCACCAATAACAGCATTCATTTTTCTCTTTGCCATGTGTTGTTATACAGCTGTTGCTCAACCTTATTATTAACTATTTGAAAAAATTCTAATATGCAAATCTCGTTTGGATGCTGTGACACGTCCCAGATGTCATGTCGGTTGTGGGTCAACATTTTACATTTCACAACAGTCAGTTATTGCACCAAGTGCCTAATTTTAATTCCTGACACCTACGTCTGTTCGGCTATTATTGTTCTATAAAAGGCGCTAAGAGACGAATATATAATGTGACGTTGTATAACTCGTAAATTGTCCTTGACATTACAGCTCAAGAAAAAATGCCACAAAACCTGCTGGTCCACATATAACAGGTACAGCATTTGGTTGTATAGTGGCAGCAGGTTTTCCAAATAGAAAGGAGCAAATATTAATTTGAATCTCTACCATTAACAATATAAACCACCATTATAAACTCTTCAAAAGTGCTATTAAACAGCATCAGGGTTGTACATTTTTATCCTATAGAAGAAATGAAACCCTTTAAAGTCCCTTTAAGTTGTCATTAAACTAAATTAACCTGAAGCATCCTCAAGTCACTGATCAGGTTCAACAGCATCAAATAACCTTTAAAGTATGAAGAATAGCACTGCATTAAGTTAACATGGTTTTGTTTGGTGGTTGCAAATGATTCATCTGTGTTTCTTTATTTCAGAAGGAATCATTCTTTGTTTTTGTTTTTAGTTTTAGTAATATAGGTGGTTACTAACACTCCAAAAACAAAGGAACAAAAAAATGATGATTCAGCATAAAACAGTTTGTAGAACAAAGAGAGGCGTACCTTAAAGGCATACTTGCGGCTGATGTGGTCCTCAAGTCCCACGGGTGAAATGACATAGCTGGGCAAAGGAATACTGCCTAGGACCGACTCCTCTCTGCTGTCTGTAGTGAAAGATAGGAAAAGTGAGAGAGAGAAAGAGGTAGAGAGAGAGAGAGAGAGAGAGAGAGAGAGAGAGAGAGAGAGAGAGGGAGGGAGGGAGGTAGAGGGAGATGGTGGGAGGAATATGGGAGAGAACGGGAGGGAGGCAAGGAGGGAGGGAGGAGATTATCAGGGTGAGGAAGGTGAGAAAAGGAGCGACAGAGATACAGAGGAAAGGAAAGCACGAGAGAATAAATATCACTCATCACCCACTAATTTCATCACTGCCTGCCACCAGTATCATAACACTCACACACACTCACACACACTCTCATATGCCGTCATTCATACCGTGGTGTTGTGCCAAACAGTAAATGACCACTCTGGTATCCCAGTGTCACAGAGCTAAAGATGGCCTGCTCCAACTGGCAGCCAACCACCACTGCTTTGTGTCCGGTGTACATACTGCGATCATAGTGAACACACACACACACACTTGTCCCTCTATATTTAAGACCCTCAGTGACATAATGCAGTCCTCAATTTTTCACCTTAACCCAAACCTCTTAACGCTCAAATGGCCAGTGAGGAGGATAACAGTGAGGAGTGCTAAAAATGTCCTCACTTTCCAAAAAAACTCCTAAAACTCTCACAAAGATAGACATACAAACACACACACACACACACACACACACACACACACACACACACACACACACACACACACACACACACACACACACACACACACACACACACACACACACACACATATAGGTGACCAGAATATGGGCTTTCTTAATTAGTTCACACATCTATAAATAAATACCTACAGAGTATTTGTTTTCCTCTGAACATTGTGGCAGCATGCTAGAATGTATAGGTGCGTGTGTGCACAATGACGAGCGTGACGCAAGCTGTATTAATAGCGTGAAAATATGTGTGCGCGGCACCCGCGCGTGCATGTGTGCGGGTGTTTGGCAGTGAGGCGATAAGGCGGCACTGTGGATAAAAAGAGTAATGTAAGGTTAAAAATAATTCAAGGACTTTTGGAGGAGACATTCCTTAGATGGTGGGCGAGACGGTGAGGTCTTTTTTTATCTGCTTTGCCCGAATCGGTCTCACTGACACGGACACACACACACACACACACACACGCGCGCGCGCGCACACACACACGCACACACACACACACACGCACACACACACACACACACTGAGCAGAGCAGACCGTGACAAGTGAAGTTAGATAACATGCAAACAGGCCGTAAAAAAAGAGAGGGAGAAACTGGGAAGGGATATTTTACATTTCATACAGGGCTAACAATAGTTTTCATTAGCAACTAATCTGCTGATTTCTTAATTATCTAATTAAGAATTTTTGTCTATGAGATGGTGTGATGGAAAATTGCTGATTATAATCACAGTAAGTCATTTTTACTTGAGACATTATTAATTAATTGTTTGCCAATTGATTAATAGACTTTTTATTAATTCCATTGACTGCTTTTCCTTTTCCATTCATATCTTTAATCCTCCCTTCTCTATTTTGTTTTTATTCATGCCAAATCATTGTCTAAAAATCCTGGAATCATCCTTAAAAATGTGTAAGTTTATCATTTTAAGAAGTAAACACAAGGTGCTACACAACATAAGACCTGACTGCTACATCTCTGACAGACAGACACCATCAAACTAATACAAAAAGAAAAGCCCAAATACAAAAAATGGGAGATTTGATTGTTTGTGTAAAAACAAGAGATGAAGGCAGAGGATAAGTGCTACCAGAGACAGATCAAGAGTTTTCATGTCGAGAGGAGAAACCTTTGAACTGAGAGAGACAGACGGAGAAAAGAGAGAAAAAAGAAACGACAGAGAATTGATTTCATCCTCTCGTCGAGATGAGGAGGCAGAGGAGCGTGTCCCAATAGGGTTGGTTGAGAATATGGAGATGAAAAAGAAAGGTGTGGAGAGGCAGATAAAGACGGCCAGAGGATGGAGACTGATGGCGATGGGAGTTGTGTGATGTGTGTGTGTGTGTGTGTGTGTGTGTGTGTGTGTCCATATCTTTCCATGCATTTGAGCTGAAACCTACTGAGAAAGATCAGATTAATGTCCACTGAGATTGAATCATTGGCTCCTTTGTCAGCTCCAGTTCACTTCAAATTGAGCGTTGCTGTTTTTTTTTTTTGTTTTTTGATTTGATTTTTGTTTCATACTTCAAACATATTTTATTCCCCAAAGAGAAATATTTCATCCTGGTAGTGTGCTCCCTCCGTTCCCTCCATTTAAAGCTCAGAAAGAAAATAACATAAATACAAATATTTGGGTGTGATTTTGTTTCTCATTTTTGAAGTAGCAAAAAGTTGTCGGAAAAAAGTTCACAGAATGACAAAAAAAAATAAAAATAAAGTAAGCAAGCACAAGACTTCACTAGAAACAGAACTCATGGTCCATTTACTGAGTTTCCAACCACATCTCACAGCCTTTATCTGCAAGTGTAGTTTATGTAGCTCATTTGTCAGAGATGGTTGAGTTCTCACCCCTAAACCTTGACTTGTAGTTGTGTGTAAGTGTGTTATTTGGTAGGCTACGAAACTTACTCAAATAGCTGCTGAAGCTACATCAAAACTGACATTCTCAACGCCATGTCAATAAACACAGACGAACCATGTAGGGACAGCAACAAGGCGACTTTCCCACAACGTTTGGATCAGTGCAGCCAGCTGACTTTACTCTTTGAGTTCACCTAATTATAAACTGATTTAAAGTCCTGTCTGGTACAATAAAGAGTTTATCATAGAGTTTATGATATTGACATGGCAAACAATACTATGTTAATCAAGTCATATTACTAAGCATTTCCTCTATTTTAAGCTTGACCTGTTTTGTTTGTTGCTAATGATGAGATTATACTAGGTAGATAGCAGCAGCCTCTGCTGTACAGGCTGGTAGAATCCGACGTAGGTGTGATCCGCAGTGGCAGCGTCGCACTTTGCTGCCACGCTGATGTCGCCAGGTGGCAGCTGAGACACATGCACTAAGCACCTTAAAGCTTCTGGAAATGTGGCTTGAAATAGTAAAAGTGAAGTTGAACATCTCTTTTAGCATCCACAAAAATCTAAGTATCTAAGTAAAATGTGTTTATAACTATACTATAACTGTGGACAGGAGGCAGCAGCAGAATGTATTTTAGCCACCTAAAAATATCAGTTTAAGTGTACTATATTTAGATATATTTAGAATATTTTCTGCACTCTACTTTGCCGAACTGAAGCCATTATCTATACTTCAGATAGACTTGTGCTAATAACAGTAAGATTACTCCATAGCACCAGTAAGACACCTGTAGAATACTCTAATAGATCATATGTTTGAAGCTTATAACATTCAGGTTTTGTTGAAACTCTCTGAGAGGCTGTGGAGGTGTTGCAGTTTTGGGAATTGTGAGGTGTTTCTTTTATTTTGTCCTTTCGCTGAATCTTTGATTGCGGGCGGAGTGGAGAACACAAAGAGGCAGGAGGTGGAACAGGCAGTAAGTGGGACATTAGTGCTAGGACCAGTTGACATTACTCACAGAAATGTTTTTTTTCTTGAACAAAGACTCACCTTTGTAGTAGAACAGACAGAAATCAGCCAAGACGAACCACTTCCTCTTCCAAAGACGCATCCCAGAACTGTCCTGCAGAGGGAATGAGGCATAAAGAGTAATGACTGAATGAATAATGAGACAAAGTAGCACAGATTGGAGGAGGTAACAGGAAAAAGTAGACAGATATCTTTAATAGAAGGAAAGGGTAGGGGAGGCTGATTAGAGTGATGAAGTTAGAGATAGAAATGGGTAGTGAAGGACCAAGGATAAAGTAAGAAAACAGAAGGAAAGAGAGCAAAGGTTAGGTGGACATGTGCAGAGATAAAGAGAGTGTACAGGAAAGAGGAGGAGGAAGGGAGAGATCATTTGTCCTCGTTCAGCGGCTCACTGGGCCTGCCGTGACTGCTTTACTGCCTGCTCTGTCTTTTATGTTCTCTGGATGAAAATGGTGCCGTTTGAAGAGGACTGCAGACACACAGATAAAGCTTCTTCTTATGAATCTACAGCCATGAACCCTGTGTAACCCAGTGGGTGACGGTGTGTGTTCCTTTGTGTGGAGAGCTGTTTGTGATAACGTGCCTGGAAATGTGTGCATCTCTGCCAACATTACAAAATTTTTGTGATTAAAATATAGTAGCGCTGCAGTATTAAACTGCATTTGCGGCTGTGCATTTAGTGCTGTGTGCGTCCCACTTGTGTGCATTCGTGTTTCTGTGTGTGGTCATTAAAATATAATTGCTCGCGTTAACGTCCCTCACTGTTTGTCTTGTACTGAGGCAAGCGGTTCTTCAGTGAGATGATGACAACTACAGATATTTTAAGTCTAATTTAAAATACAAATAGTCTCCAGTAATAGGCTTTCTGTGATCAACAGCCGGTGCTCTACATTGCCAAAAAAAGAAACCAAGAAGAAATAATCTAGGCCATTGGAGGAAATGTTACAGGAACATTCAGGCTGGAGCTGGAACTCGTCCCTGTAGTGTGACTTCCTGTCAGTCATGTCAGGAGGAAGCTACTGAACATGTAGAATTATGACTTAATATTACAGCTTACAACATGACAGCAGTTATCTGACTGAAGCAAATAAACTAGCAATGTTCTTAATGAATGAAAGTGTTCATGCAGGTATTTAAAGAACTGTCTTATTCATCTAAATGATATGAATCCATGATGAGTTGGAACTATTCAATCAACATTTAGTCTGACAGATCTGCAACTATTTTATTCATCAGTTAACCTTTTTAATCATTGTTGTCTGGGTCCAACAATGTAAACGCTGCGCTCTGTCACTGTCACTTTTCAGTTTAGCCAACTATCACACCCTATGTGTACAAGTGCTGAACAATGGCAAGTAAATACATTTGGTCTCTGAGTCTGTACCAGTTTGTCATCCTGGACTTCCACAATACTGAACTGAAAAAAAAACATCTGGGGGAACATTTCATTCGCCGTGGGCCTACCAGGTAAACTGAAATCAACTACAGTCACTTCTGCAGATATTACATATCATAGCAACCAAAGCATCTTAGCTGAAAGAACTCTGAACCTCAAAAGCACTCGCAATCACAAAAAAACAACAACTTGTACACACGTCCTAACGATAATGATAATGAGTGGATTATCCTGATGAAATTTCCTGGAGTAAGAAGCAAAAGTTCTGCGTTGATACAGAAGCTGTTATCGATCTGTGTGTTTATCTTTTAAATTTAGCAACAACAAAAAAAGAAGTGGAGAGTTCTGATATACAGCTGGTGTTGTGTGTAGCTTTGGCTTCTTCCACACCAGAGGTGACATTCCACTTCCCAAGTGCAAGTTTTTATAGCCAGCAGTAGCGAGGACTTAACCTGCCTTTGTTGGCTGTCCGCCTGGCAACACAGCAGACCCTTACACCTCACTGTGTGGGTGGCAGGTCCGCATGACATCTCTAATCAGAAAATGCTGTTTACAAGGAAATAAGTGATACGGGGTAGAGTTTGTATGGTGCAAACCCAGTCAAACAGTCTTATGTAACGTCGGAATGTGTGTGTGGGTGTGTGTCCTGACCTGTTTGTACAGCCATCCGCGGACCACCACAGGGACATTTGGATTCCTTTTAATGGCCTGCTCTCTCTTTCCAAAGCTGTGCACCTTACCGCTGGATCGGGAGCCCTGAAACACACACAGACAAGTGGAAAAAGCTTTCCTGAGATGGAAGAAGACAGGTAGTGGAATGGCTGTGAAGAGCTGGAAATGTTACAACTGCATTGCGTCTAAAGAATATGGATAATATGTACAGGTGACTGAAGATACCTTCATTACTTACTTGGCTCAGTAGCCATTTCTAAATCAGCACCTGCAGTGCTTTATTAGCTTGGTTAATTAGCACCAAAGATAATCTCTCAGGTTTTAACAAGAGCATTTATTCTCTGTCATAGAACTGTGGTTAAAAAAGGCTGCGACTAAAAGCCGTGTGTCACTGTAGCTTATATTTAGAAACCGGCTGCCTGTGCCTCATCGGGTCTTTCAGTCTCACTTATAACATTACTAAATGGACCTTCAACCACACCAACATTATCGTTCTTTCCAGGTATCTCTTCTTCTGCCCCAGTTGTTACATAATTACAACCATCATTTCAGCACAGCCAATTTTCCACTGGACCCCTGTTATGGTGTCAGCCATTGTTGCCATGGCATTTGTCAGACACTGACAAAGCCTCTATAGACTCTCATGTTGGAGGTCAGAAAAAGTGGGCTTGTGACCTGCAGACCGGTGGTTCAAGTGCCAGAAATACACCTGCTGTAAAGTCTGGGCAGCGAAATTGAACTGCTGCCATCAAAGAGAGTGAGGCAATAACTTCAAATTGTTTCTGTGCCAGCGGTAACCGAATGAGCGCTGCAGCCACTGTATCAAAGTGTGTCCGCTGAAAGCTCAGCATTACTGATAGGGCGTCGTTTCCTGCATAAAAAGTCAAAGGTCGTGATAGAAACACTCAAAATAACCCATGTATGTTAAAGTGTCCTGAAACACTGTGCGTCTTTGCATCCTCACTCATTTTGAGATGCCCTCGAGTTTCACCTGGATTTTTTTCTGCCACTGCAATATTTGTGTTTGAAGTCTCAATGATATCCGAGACGTTATTGAACTGTACGAACACCAGGTCTGAAGAAATACCTGCTGTGCAGCACCACCCCGCCCGAGACGGACACTGAAATCCTTCTGACACATGAAAAAACACACAAACTATGTGCAAAATTCAAGTTAAATGAGCCAGAGTCTAACCCGATTTTAAAAAGTAGCGTTAATTCAGCATATCATGCCAGTCGGGCTTGCAGACATTTTGAGTACACGCTGGCAGAGAGCATGGCTGGATTAATTTATTTGGTGGCCCAGGGCAAAAATATATGGGCCCCAGGTGCTCAGTTGTGTATGATATGGAAAACATAAACTGAAATTATCAAGGTCCAATCAAAGAAATCAAAGAAAAAATATTTTGATTAAGCCCCATGACATTATGTAATAGTGCTGTTGTTACCTTAAAGCAATACTAAAGTGAAAATAACAAAAAGGACTTTCTGTAACTATTTTTCAGATGGTACAAAAAGTGGACCTGGAAATATTTGAAAAGTAAGGCATTTATTTTATACTAACAACCAGATCCATGTTCAGTCTTTTAGAGTAGCCACCAGGGCTCGAACTAACAATGATTTTTGTTATCTATTGTTTTTTATGGATTAATAAGGTAATTATTCATTCTATAAATTGTCAGAAAATAGTGAAAAAGGCCTTGAAATGTGATTTCAAGAACATGAAATTATACTGTAAAGAACTGGTTTGACTTAACATGCCCGTATTTAATCCTTTGGTTGTGTTTGCTTCTGTTCCACACCATTAAACTAGAATTCTGCCAACTGTACAGATGTACAACATCTGAGGCACTGACGTCAAATCATCTTTCATTACACACATTAAAGAAATGCATGGGTGCTGGCTGTCTCTCTCTCAGCAAACTGTGACATTCTTGTGCTATTTTTGTTTTTGTGTGTGTGTGTGTCCGTGTCATGCTGTATAAGCCAGCAAACATATTTATACACTGTGTGCATATTCATGAAATGAAATGAAACACACACACACACACACACACACACACACGCACACACACACACACACACACACACACACTCGTCTCACACACACACACACACACACACACACACACACACACACACTCGTCACACTGTTATTACAATAAAAGATTTGGGGTGACGGCTGCATGTGTGTGTATATGGACTGGCAGCAGCACCGGGAGGCATCCACAGCTGGAGAACAACACACTCACTAATTAGAGGAAGGCTGATTGGCCAAGCATGATGCAAAGACACAGAGTGTCTCTGATACTGTCACATTTCAGTCCCTTATCAGTTAAATATACAGTACGTGAATGTCTGTGCCTGGTAAATATGTTTGAAATATGTTTGTCTCTGCTGGTATGTGTGTGTGTGTGTGTGTGTGTGTGTGTGTGTGTGTGTCTGCAGATATGTGTGAGTGCGATGCGGTGGTCTATTTTTAGGCTGAGGGTAATTCTGTAGAAAAGGCTGTGGTCCCTGCTGCAAAGAGACTGTGTCTCATCTGTCTCATAGGTGAGGGACTCAGGTTGCAGAGCAGCAGTTTGTTATATTAAAGGATTACGATCAGACAATCTAAAAGCCTGGAGATCCCAGTCTGAGACCTGGAGGTTGTCGGCTCAAATCCGTAGCCAGACAAGGATCATCTGGGATGGTGAGGTAATTAAACAGGAGTAGTGCTTTCCCCTCCCATTAGAAAACCTGGTTCAGGTGTATTTACACTAGACACCTAACGCTACTGCATTCGAGCGGATCTGATGAGCGGACAAAAGCAGCTCAGTGAAGCTGAACATTCCCATGATTCAGTCTGAGTTACTTCTAGCACTGAAACAAAGAGCCAAATAATTTTAAAAAAAATTTCTTGTATAATTTAATTATACAAATAATTTGAAATGACTTAAATCATTTATCAAGCAAAAATGCCCAACATTATTGGTTCACGCTCAAATGAGAGGACTCACTGCTTTTTCTGTTTTCTATTTCTAAATCTCTGACAAAACAAGTGATTTAAAGATGTCAAGAACAGAACACCACAGTTCTTCAGCAATCTGAGAGTTGTTGCGACATATCAGTCCAAACTAAAGTAGTGGAGCAACCAAACGACTCTTATTACCAGCTCAAGTGTTATGCCACAGATTATACTTTGAAACAACCTAATTCAAGAATTTTAAGATTGCCGTCAGCATTTCAGATTTGGTGGTTTGGTTTATTTACAGAATACAGCAGAATGTAATATAATGTGCATAATTATTTTGTATAATCACGTGAAAATAAAAATCAAAACATTTTTGTTACCTTAGAATTCATCTTTTATATCTATACCAATCAGACACAGTGGATCCTCTTCTATGGAGTCAGTAGCCCAGAATGGACAAATTAAACACTAGATAGGCCCTTTCATGTTTCACAGCTGTTTCTCCTTTGTGCTAGGAAGGAAAGGGTGAAGCGAGAAGGTTGCAATCAGCAAATGTGCCACTAGATGCCACTAAATCCGACACACTACTTCTTTGAACAATGGGTTTTCAAATGTAAGCTGGTCTCCTTTAATTGATCTCCACCAGCTTTCCGCTTGTCACTGGCCATGAACAGCAGAAATAGCAAAATCACCCAAAGGATTATAGATAGAACTAGAAAATTCCCGCAGAAATTTTGAGAGTGACGAGTGGGCTGTTGCCGGGGGTCTGTAGTCAAAAAGCACACCTCAAATAGTCATTTTTAACATGTTTATTTAGACACAGGAGCAATTACCATGTCTTTAATTTTTAGTGGCTTAGTGGCTAATTATCCACTAAATCAGCATTAGCCACTAAGCCCCTAAAAATTAATAACATGGCAATTCCTAACATGCTATTGATAATTGCTAGCGCATGATGTTAGCAATTACCATGTCTTTAATTTTTAGTGGCTAATGTTAATTAGTATATTAGCATTTGCATTAATTTTAGCATTGGCCGCTAATGTTAACAATTAGCATGTCTTTACAGCTAGCGCTAACGTGCTAGCTTCTCTCCTGTCTCTGACGCGCTAACAATTAATATTAGCATGTTAGCATTAACATGTATTCTTAGTGAAAATGAGTGGCTAGCCTTAACTTGCTAGCAATTAACATTAGCATGTTAGCATTAGCATGTTAGCAATGAGCATGTATTTAATTCTTAGTGGCTAATAGTAATCAATAAGCATTGGCAGGTTACCGTTACCAGCGTAGCATTACCATGTTAATATTAACATGTATTTAATACTTAATGGCTAATGTTAATTGTTAACGCGCTAGCTGCTCTGCTGTCATTGTCTGTCATTTTAGACAGACAACGCGCTAGCAATTATCATTAGCACGTTAGCTTTAGCATGTTAACAAGTAGCATGTATTTGGTTATTAGTGGCTATGGCTAATTGCTAGCGCTGACGTGCTAGCAAATAGCTTAGCATGTTAGCAGTTGTCATGTAATAAATTCTTAGTGGCTAATATTAATTGCTAGCATTGACGCGCTAGCAATTACCATTTGCAGTAATTTTAGCTTTGGCCGCTAATGTTAGCAGTTAGCATGTCTTTACAGCTAGTGCTAACGCGGTAGCTGCTCTGCTGTCTTTGGCGCACTAACAATTAATATTACCATATTAACATTAGCATGTATTCTTAGTGACTAAAAATTATGGGCTAGCACTGACGTGCTAGCACTTAACATTAGCATGTTAACATTAGCATGTATTCTTAGTGACTGAAAATGAGTGGCTAGCACTAACGTGCTAGCAATTAACATTAGAATGTTAGCATTAACATGTTAGCAATGATCATGTATTTAATTCTTAGTGGCTAATGCTAATTAACATTAGCATGTTAACAATAACATGTTAGCAATGATCATGTACTTAATTCCTAGTGGCTAATGTTAATTAACATTAGCATGTTAACATTAACATGTTAGCAATGATCATGTATTTAATTCTTCCTGGCTAATGCTCATTGCTAGCGCAGACGGCTAACAATTAACATTAACATGTTAGAATTAGCATGTATTTAATTCTTTGTGGCTAGTGCTAATTAACATTAGCATGTTAGCATTAGCATATTAGCAAGTAGCATGTATTTGGTTATTCGTGGCTAATGCTAATTGCTAGTGTTGACGCGCTAGCAATTACCATTTGCAGTAATTTTAGCTTTGGCCGCTAATGTTAACAGTTAGCATGTCTTTACAGCTAGTGCTAACGCGCTAGCTGCTCTGCTGTCTTTGGCGCACTAACAATTAATATTACCATATTAACATTAGCATGTATTCTTAGTGACTAAAAATTATGGGCTAGCACTGACGTGCTAGCACTTAACATTAGCATGTTAACATTAACAGGTATTTAATTCCGGTAGCGTCGTGTGTGTGTGTGTTTGTGTGTGTGTGTGTGTGTGAGAGAGAGAGAGAGAGAGAGAGAGAGAGAGAGAGAGAGGGTGTTTTCGCGAACATTTATTCTGGGAAAAAACTGCGAAAAAATTCCCATAGGGATGACTGGGGAGGCCTGAAAAAAGTACATTCAACAGACATTTCAACAATGAACTGCTCTGGCATACTTCACCGAGAGACTGATTTGAACTTTAAAACGGGGATGCTTCCCTTATCTTCAGGGATTCACACACCATCGCAGTTTACCGTTTTTAAACTATCAAGGCTCAAAGTGAGCAGGTTTTAGTCAAATTTCTGGGTTTATAATGGGTGTGTTGTGGCGAATTTTGAGCTAGAGTGGATGACATCATCAGCTGAGTGAGGAGCAGGGAGAAAATCAGTGAAAAAAAAAACGTATTCGACTACCGTGGCCTCAAATGCCCCACTACAGACATGATTATCCCCTCAAATGTAGGAAATTCGAGGTGATCGCAGCGAAACACTGTTGAAGCTGTCTCTTTTATAGTTGGCTCCATACAGGCCAACTATCGAGTACTCCATCCTCAGCTCATTCACTCCATGTTAAAAAAGGGAGGAATTTTTCTTAAGGAAGCAGAAGTAACGTTTCTCTCTTGCTCCTGAGGGCACGTTTCTCATTTATCGACACAAAATAACTATGTAAAACGATCAGAAGGGCAGCGATGCCCCAGTTATGTCGGTTCAATGATTGAATACGGTTTGGCCTAGAAGCCCTCCTCTTCGAGGCTGGTCTCAGCATTTTCCCTCTCTCTCTGTCAGGATTTCAACTGCCGACAAGTAAGACAGTTGCAGAGCAGCAGACGTAGCACATTAGCCGCTAGCTGTAAAGCACAGCTAACTGCTAACATTATCGGTCTCCTCTCTCTCTCTCTCTCTCTCTCACTACTCACTCACTCACCACTCATCACCACTCACACTCACCAAAACACACCACACACACACACACACCGTCTCTCTCTCTCTCTCTCTCTCTCTACACACACAAACACAACACACACACACACACAGTCTCTCTCTCTCTCTCTCTCTCTTTCTCACCACACACAACACACACACACACACACAGTCTCCTCCTTCCCTG